>NC_091549.1:48226822-48229708 GCF_042767895.1 Penaeus vannamei
CCAACAACACATGACCAGCACAGGACACAAAGCCAACATAAAAAAAAAATACATTTAAAAAATTAAACAAATTAATAAAACATGAGCCTTATTACAACATGATCTAGTACCTCCTTTGGCTTGAGAGTCACATAACATAGCGATTCATAGACTGCCTCATCGGAGTTATGCCGTCTCCGAGAAGGAAGGCCTAACGCGTTGTGATTAGTGCCAAAGCGGAGGCCGTTCCCCGTAGACACAGTTGGAGTGTTTGGAGCTTCTACATTGTGGCTGGTCAGTGAGAGTCGGCATCAATATTCAGGAATATTTACTAGATGAAGAGATTATTGCATAAGAGGGACATGACAATACCTAGAATATGGGACAAACATTTGATGCAGTAATACTAGAAGACATGATTTTAAATTTCAAAATAAAAACCCACATCTTACAAGGTCTACCATTATATCTGCATCAAGGCAGCCTATTTAAAGGTACCAATATAACCTTAATATAACATATAAACAAAGTATTTATCTACCTAAACATCTCATGAACTATTTGATTAAATAATAATGATTTCACTTTCACATGATATAACACTGATTAAAGATTCATATGAAGCTGAATACTGTGTTTGGATGCTTTCTTGACTCAGCAAGGATTAACCCATTGCTAACAGGATGGCAAAACTGGATGGAATATCCACTGTGATTTTAAGTTATCAATTTTGTTTACATATGAATGGCTCCACAAGTGCTTAGTCACCAAAGAGTCAAATACTAGGCCAAACTTTCTCAACTATTTATCCTTTTCCTTGATTTTCAGAAAAATACTGATTAATTTTTATTGCTATTAGTAATGTTAATAACATTGCAATAATCATAAAACCATTATCAATAATAACATTGATATCAATAGCAAATCATGAAAACTCTGGAAAACTCAAGGCACTGGGAAATCAGGTGAGTTCACTAAGGCCTATTAATTGGCTTCTTGGTGGCAGAGCACCTTTCATGGAACCATATATGTACTAACAAAGATAGAAGTACACTGAACAGTATCCAGTTGAAATTAGTTAAATTGTTTTTGAGCAATATCATATTCCAAGCATCCTTTCCCCATATCTTTCCTTTCACTAACAATATCTAGCTAATCAATCTCTCTTTTCATTGAAACAATGGAAGGATTATCAGATACTGCGCACACAGTCACATCCATCAATGTTCAAATAATTCAAAATGCACTTAGATGCTTATGTATACTTGTGGTAATGGCTTTTACTGCCAGATCTCTTTTGAAGTCTTTTTAAAAGATTATGACTTCAAAAGTTTTATTTGTTTTTCTTTATATGGTTTTGTAATTTATATTAAATTTTTTAAATTGCATTATGTTTCATTAATAAGAAACCACAGACTAATTGAACATAAATCCTTCCCTGTCTATAAAGCTTCAAGCTCTTTAAATGATGTAATTTTCAAATAAATATTCATGCATGATGTTTGTACAAACTATTATATTTAATTTTCATTGGTAAATCTAAATAATTTGGTGTAAATAAAAAATCCTGTCCTGCATGCCTTCCACATTAACCCATCAATAACAAACAAGCTCTTGTGTACCCACTCACACAAGTAGTATGACAATTCACATTCTAAAAAGTAGGAAACACTTTTTTTTGTAGGCTATTATTTCACTGGATGTCTAGAGAAACAATGATGATCAGAAACACATTTTCAAAGGTAAAAATATTCGAACACTGTCATTTCTTGGTATCTTTTTTATCAGTCATTAAATTTTGATATTCAAATATCTAAACAACAGGTAATCTAAGCAATTTATTGTCTTAAAACATCAAGATGGAAAACATTTTGAACATTCAAGTGAATATGATGAATTTATAGTCTGATCAGATCACAAACAAAATATTTTTGTGAAATTTTCCCATTCCTTTGAAAAAATTACCTGATGTGCCATGAAAAATGGCAGATTGATTCTAAAATTGACAAGCAAATTATTCCAGTAAATCTGATCAGTTTTGAAAATATCATATAAGTGCAATAAAAGTTGAGAGATTGCAAATGTCTGCAGTCACCAAATCATAATTTCTAATGAGCTTGATAAGTCACTCTCCCAGAATGATTTATATTTTTTTTTTATTCAGAACTCAAGGAAGGAATATTTCAAGAAATTAACTTTACTTCTTTTGCACCCATTGAGTAGATACATCTAACAATGTTCTATCATCATCAAATCAAATCTACCTAGTCTCTACTCTCCATCAAAATTCTAATCATACTCACAACATGTAGCCAGCCTTCCATCCTAATCGACCTGAAGTTTTATATTATTCCACTTCTAGTCTTTACCACTTGCCTACCATTAACATGCCTCTGCATTTGATCACATACACTGGCCATTTGGCTTAGGTCATTCCAATTATAAATTTTTATCATGACCTATCAGTAACTAACCCAAAAGCCTTCACCTCTTCCTTTAAGATATCTTTAAAATCAAACTCCTTGAAGTCCTCCGTAATTTACCACAGATTCGATCAGAATCCACTCTTATCAACCTCAATATACTAGTAATTTTTGTCTCTCTACCATGAATCTATTCTCTCACTTTCTTTACTTCTATTTATGCCTCATCTACTTTAAGTCTGCTCATAATGTACCCTTAATACCTACTCACAACTGCAAAGCTATACCTAGCCTACCCCATCCACTCCACAGGATTCATAAACCCTGATTTAATGAACTTCCATCATAGGCAACAAACCTATTAATTTTCATCACAATCCATTGATAGGCTGATAAACCAAGTCATCAACAATACATAATCATGCTTTTATATACCTTATATGAAGAATGCTACCTTTAACATCCTAACAATCATGTGGTTTAG
>NC_091549.1:48266427-48271427 GCF_042767895.1 Penaeus vannamei
ACACATGCAACGAAAAGAAATGGCACACAAATTCGCACACACTCCCGCCTACACGCAAGAAAAAGAAAAAAAAAACACAGACAATCTCCCAAGATAGCCGTTCATAACACTATGCACTCCTAAATGGCCGTCCAAACCGACAGAGCTTATATATTGGCAATAGATTTTCCCCCATGATATGGCCTGTGACAGAACGCGGGAGGAATGGGTCTCGAAAATAAAGTATAGGTTTTTGGAGTAGCGATAATACGGTGCCATTTTCTTTGTCTGGATGGTTTTAGGTTCGTTTCCCCTTCGGTTTTTTTTTCATCTTGGTAAAACATGATTTAGATGATGAAAATATGGCCTTTACATGGCCTGTGACAGAAAGCGTCTCGAAAATAAAGTATAGGTTTTGGACTATATAATGCGGTCCCATTTTCTTAGTCCGAATGGTTTTAGGTTCGTTTCCCCTTCGGTATTTCTTTTATCTTGGTAAAACATGATTTAGATGATGAAAATATGGCCTTTATATGGCGTGTGACAGAAAGCGGGAGGAATAGGCATCGAAAATAAAATATAGGTTTTTGGAATATCGATAATGCGGTCCCTTGTTCTTTGTCTGAATGGTTTTAGGTTCGTTTCCCCTTCGGTATTTCTTTTATCTTGGTAAAACATGACTTAGATGATGAAAATATAGCCTTTATATGGTCTGTGACAGAAAGCGGGAGGAATAGGCATAGAAAATAAAGTATAGGTTTTGGACTATCCACAATGCGGTCCCATGTTCTTTGTCTGAATGGTTTTAGGTTCGTTTCCCCTTCGGTATTTCTTTTATCTTGGTAAAACATGACTTAGATGATGAAAATATAGCCTTTATATGGTCTGTGACAGAAAGCGGGAGGAATGGGCATCGAAAATAAAATATAGGTTTTGGACTATCCACAATGCGGTCCCATTTTCTTTGTCTGAATGGTTTTAGGTTCGTTTCCCCCCACATTTTTTATTTTTTTTTTATTATTATTATTTTTTTGAAAACTGATAATTTAGATGTTGGTGAAAATACAAGCCTTTATATTGGATAATATCGTGATACAGAATTTCCGTGAAGTAACATTTTCTTCCGTGAGATCAAAAGGACGTTCTGGTTCGCTGAAGACTTTTATTTTTTATTTGTTCTTATTTTTCTTTCTTCTTTTTTTGCCTTTTCGTTTTCTCCCTGCGAGTATTTTGCCGAAAAAATGCCGGTTGTGCATCGATTTAAAAATGCACACAAAGATAGAGAGCGCGAGGAGAAAGAGAGCTTCTCCCAGCGGGTAATGGACAACCAGATCCTTGAAGAGGCTACAGACGGCCTATTCAAAAAAAAAAAAAAAAAAAAAAAAAAAAAGAGAGAGAGAGAGAGAGAGAGAAGTAAGAAAAGAAAGAAAAAGGAAGAAAAAAAAGAATATTGGCAAGGTCACATTCTCTGTTCCTGGTGGTGGTGGTAGTGGGGGGGGGGGGGGGGGCTACATCCGCACGTGCATGCGCTTCCATACAAATATTTGACATACACGCACACACATACCGATGTAGACACAATCATGTAAATGCATAGATATATAATATACATACGTGTATGTAGACATATACACATACACACAGGCCCATACACATGTATATGTATATATATGTGTATGTATGTATGTATGTATGTATATACACATATGCACACACACACATACACATAAACACATTAATTTAAGTAAAAAAAATCAAAAGATATATGGAACCGAAAGCCCAGCAGCTGAGAAAGGGAAAACCAACAAGTACATTTAGTACATCAGTATCAGCTGAGTCATTGACCCGCCAGCTGATCAGTGAGATCGTCGACTTCGCTCCCATACGCGGTCGGTCGATTTTGTGGCCTTTTTTTAAAGTCTGTTTTTGTTTTCGTATTTCTCGTGTTGTTTATTTGTTTTTCCTTTTCCTTACTTTTTAGTTGTTACAGATTTTGTTCTCTTTTTTATTTGTGATTTTTTAAATGTTTTTAATTGTTGATATATATATATATATATATATATATATATATATATATATATATATATATATATATATATATATATATTTATCTGTATATCCACATCTATGAATTCAGAAGGATTGTTACTTATACGTGTGTTTTTGCGTGTACATGTATGTGCGTGTATGTGTGTTCTTGGCCAATTCTACTATGATAATATCATTATCTTTATTGCCCTAAAATTAAACCCTTTTTATCAACATCGTTACCGTTCTTGTTCATGTCTAATTGATATGAAAATCATGATCTATCAACGGAAAGAATTATTACTCCACTTCCTTTTTCATTATCAGTCTTTCTATTCCCCCTTTCCTCCGAGGATAAAAAGATATATTAAAAAATACGAATCTCTTATTATCGCTCTCATTATCCTTCTTCTTCACTTCCCTTTTCATTATCAGTTCGTCTATTTTCTTTTTCTTCCAAGGATAAGAACACACGAAAATGAGAAAATACGAATATCTTATTATCGCTCTCATTATCCTTCTCCTTCTCTTCCCTTTTCATCATCAGTCTATCCATTCTCCTTTTCCCTCCATAAGAAGGGAAAAAACGCATAAGATTGACACTCAACTACTGAAAAGATCGGGAGAAAAAAGGACCCATTCGCTGAGATTGGGTCATGACGTCATAGATTAGATTATGACGTCAGAGATAGGATCATGACGTCAGAGGGTATCGAGATTCTTTTTCCAATTAGTTCTCGTAAACATGAAGGTGATGGTCCAGGATAGATTAGGAGATGAGGAAATGGGAAGAGAAACGTGGCGGATTGAGGTATGAGAGACAGAATGAGGAAGAAAGATAGATTCATTGATTGTTTGTGGATAGAGATGGCGATGAGAAATGAAAGGGATAAGGAGGTGGAGAGAAGGAAATGAGATGAAAGAGGAAGAAAAAGGAAAGAGAGGGGGAGGAGAGGAAAGGTGAGAGAGATAGAGGGGGAGAGGGAGAGGGAAAGAATGAGAGAGAGAGAGAAGGAGAGATATGGGATGGGGGAGGGAGAGGGAAAGTGAGTGAGAGAGAGAAAAAGAGAGAGAGAGAGAGAGAAAGAGAAACAGAGAGAGAGAGAGAGAGAGAGCGTATACGAGACAAAGAAAGAAAAGATAAACGTTAAAATATGAAGAGGCATAGATGAAAGAAATGGAAAATCTTAATAAAGAAACACAAAACGAAACAAACACATAAATAAAAACACGAATAACTAAAATCCCAAATGAAATCAGTTGACAAAACACACCCCCCCCCCAAAAAAAAAAAAAAAAAAAAAAAATACAACACCCATCAATACAAACACCAATAATTAAAATCCCAAATGAAATCAGCTGACGAAATGGAAATAAACTCGTAACCCGCAAAATAGAAGAGCATAAAGCCGACACCTCGCCATTGTCAACAGGCACGGTCAGGGACACACGACACTTTGGCTCATGTATTATATCATGCACGAATGCACAGGCATAAGCGGCGAGACGCGTTCATGAATTACAGACAGGTGTATGTATCACGGAAATGCAGGCATGTGCACACTGGAAGGCTTGGCTGACATATCAAGGCACGCACATGCAAACGCACATCTAGGTACACATGAGCATCTCCACTCATGCGTTTGTTACAGGTCAGTCAACTAATAATTAAGTTTTCCATAATATATATATATGTGCGTGTGTGTGTGTGTGTGTACGTGTGTGTGTGTGTGTGCGTGCGTGCGTGCGTGTGTGTGTGCGTGCGTGTGTGTGTGTGTGTGTGTGTGCGTGTATGTGTGTGCGTGCGTGCGTGCGTCCGTGTGTGTGTTTGTGTGCGTAAGAAAAACAACTTTGTCTTTTTCCAAACAATCTTATTCTCTAAAGAAAAAGAAAAAAAATGAAAATGACTGGGAGACATGCAACGTGCTATAGTATGCAATGACCAAGTCTCTCGTTACACACAGGTGAGCACAGTGCCACATAAGGTGCCACCATCGACCCGGCAACAGAGTCAACTTTGCCCTTTATGCCCTCCCCCCCCCCTTCTCCCCCTCCCCATCTCCTCTCTCTTTCCTCCGCCTCCTCCACCTCCTCTTCTCCTCCCCTCCACCCGTGCAGTCCTCCTCTCGTCCTCCTCCCGTGCTCTCCTCCTCTCCTCCTCCTCCCGTGCAGCCCTCTCCCTCCTCCACCTCCTCCTCTCCTCCTCCCGTGCTCTCCTCCTCCTCCTCCCGTGCAGCTCTCCTCTCCTCCTCCTCCCGTGCTCTCCTCCCCCTCCTCCTCCTTCCCTCCTCCCGTGCTCTCCTCCCTCTCCTCCTCCTTCCCTCCTCCGTGCTCTCCTCCTCCCTTCCTCCTCCCGTGCTGTCATCTACATCCTCCACCTCCTCCTCCACCCGTGTTCTCCTTTCCCTCCTCCACCTCCACCTCCTCCTCCTCCTCCTCCTCCCCTCCTCCTTCCGTGCTGTCCTCTCCCTCCACCTCCTCCTCCTCCCGTGCTGTCCTCTCCCTCCTCCTCCTCCTCCCGTGTTCTCCTTTCCCTCCTCCACCTCCTCCTCCTCCCCTTCTCCCGTGCTCTTCTCCTCCCCTCCTCCTCCCGTGCTCTCCTCTCCCTCCTCCACCTCCTCCTCCTCCCCTTCTCCCGTGCTCTCCTCCCCCTCCTCCTCCTCCTCCCTTGTTCTCCTTTCCCTCCTCCACCTCCTCCTTCTCCTCCTCCTCCTCCTCCCGTGTTCTCCTTTCCCTCCTCCCCCTCCTCCTCCTCCTCCCGTGTTCTCCTTTCCCTCCTCCACCTCCTCCTCCTCCTCCCGTGTTCTCCTTTCCCTCCTCCACCTCCACCTCCTCCTCCACCTCCTCCTCCTCCCCCTTCCGGTATTGCCTCTTGCCTCTAGAATTACACATGACTTTAATTCGAGAGCGACCTGTTCTAAGGACCTAAAGGTATTGCCTTTATTGTGGAGGGTGGGGGTGGGGGTGGGGGTGATGGAGGGGAAAGGGGTTAT
>NC_091549.1:48276427-48286427 GCF_042767895.1 Penaeus vannamei
GGATGGAGAGAGAGAGGGGAGGAGGGAGAGATAAGGGAAGGAGGAAGAAGAGGTGGACAGAGACAGAAGAGAAGACAAAGCAGGGTCTTGGAATGAGAGAGAGGGGGGGGGAGCGAGAGGAGGGGGGAGAAGGAGAAGTGGGAGAAGGCGGAAGCAAATGGAGGGAGAGGAAGGAGACGGAGGGGGTGGGGATACTACCTGGGTGGGGGCGTAATAATTGATTTTGAAATAATCACATTTTCTCCATCAGGCGCGAGAGTAATTCAATGATATTCTTATCTGTCTCTCTATCTCTCTCTCTGTCTCTCGCTCCTTCTCGCTCTCTCTCTCTCTCTCTCTCTCTCTCTCTCTCTCTCTCTCTCTCTCTCTCTCTCTCTCTCTCTCTCTCTCTCTCTCTCTCTCTCTCTCTCTCTCTCTCTCTCTCTCTCTCTCTCTCTCTCTCTCCTCTATCATCTCGGGAATTCGCTTTTCCTTTCTTATTCTTTTTATTACCTCTTCATCTCTTCTGTCTCAATTCATACATCATTTTCTCACTATCTTTTCCTCATCTCTTTATAATAAGAGCAAGAAGGACAGGCTTATCCTTGCCGAAAAAGGGAAGGGAAGTGAGACCCGAGAATAATAAAGACACATTAGCCTTCCGGGAGGCCTCGTCCCTCCTGCGTCTCCTTCTTCGGTTCGGGAAGCTGATCACCATATTGACACGCAAGGTTATTGATTCCTCTTGTCACGTGAGGGAGAAGGGGGAGGGGGGAGAAGGGAGGGGGAAGGGAGGGCTGGGGGTGGAAGAAGGAGGAAGGAGGAAAAGGGGAGGAAGGAGGGAAGAAGGAGGGTGGGCGAGTGAGGAAGAAGAAGGAGGGTGTGGGGGGAGGGGAGGAAGGAGGGTGGGAGGGGGAGGAGGAGGAAGAAGGAGGGTGGGGGGGAGGAGATATTGAGGAAGGAGAAGTAGGGGTGGAGGAGGAGGAAGGAGGGGGGGAGTGGGGAGGAGGAAGGAGGGTGGGGGGAGAAGGAAGGAAGAGGGAAGGGGGTGAGGGGGAGGAAGGAGGGGTGAGGGGGAAGAAGAAGGAAGAGGGTGAGGGGGAGGTTAGGGTTAGGTTACATGTTAGGTTAGGTTAGGTTAGGTTAAGTTAGGCTCAGGGGGGGAATTTGACCAGGAGGAGGAGGAAGAAGGAGGGGTGGTGAGGGGGGAAGAAGGAGGGGGTGAGGAGGAGGAGGAAGGAGGGGGTGGGGAGAAGGAAGAAGGAGGGTAGGGGGAGGAGGAAGAAGGAGGGATGGCGAAGGAGACGAGAGGAAAAGGCGAAGAGAACCGAAGGGTGAGGACGTGGGAGGTTAGGATCAGGGTTAAGATCGGTTAGCGGAAGAAGAACGGGGTCAGGAAGGGATGAGGAAACGCGGGGGAGGAGAGGCCTCTAAGGACCAGCCGTCGAAAAAAATAAAAAAATAAAGGGAGAGGAAGGAGGCCAAATGGGTCGACGATGAGGCTGTTGTGTGTACTGGACTGCGGAGCCATTAGGACGCCCTTAGTGAGTCGAAGCTGGACCACGAACCTCGAATGAAGCAGGATGTGACCGAAGCTCCGAACCGCGAGTCGGGAACATGGCCGCTGTGCGTTCATGATACGAGGCAGTCTCCAGGGCTGTGCGAATAGGATATGAGGCGGAGGCTATGAACGGACTAATGTATGAGGTAGTAAACGTCGGGTAGCATGTGTTGAGAGTTTTATACACCATAGAGGTTGAGGATGGGATGTTTTAATGAAGGAGTCAAGGAGAGGCCGTGGTTCTGGGAGGAGCTACTGGGAGTGCGAATAAGGCAGTTGTATCCGCAATTCCGAGGAAGTAACGAGATATAATGCTAATGCTATAGTCGGATTAATGGGGTATTAGTCTAACGTCAACGGGAGCGAATTAGGTCAATGTTTTAAGAGGCTGTGATGTGACTATATCCTGGGGTGCAGCTTGGATAAAAAATATATATATACAAACAACGATGAAATAATAATGCAATAGAGATAAAAATACGAATATTGATGTTTTAGGAGTCCATGCAATGTGGCATATCAAGAAAAAAATTGTTACAAAAATGTTTAATTGTGGACGATGCTATAACGGAGAAGTAGACGTGATGTAGAAGAGAGACCGAGAATGCAGATAAGACGACGAAGTGGATAAAGAGGAAATCTCATTAACAAGAACAAAGAGAGGCCGGATGCCATGGCGGAAGTGAAATTACATTAGTGGAGAGAAATGTGGATCCATTGCAAGTGGATTTGAACGAGAGGAAGCGAGAGATGTGGATATATTGCAAGTGGATGTGAAAGAGAGGAAGAAATTGTGGAATTGTTAAGAAAAGGAGAAAGAAAATACCTGAAACAGAGGGAGTAACAAGCGGAAAATGGAATTCTAAAAGTGGATAGAGGCGGATAGAGTTAAGTGGAGGCGAGCAGCCCATGAAGAACGAAATGAAAACCAGAAATAGGAACACGTGGGAAGTGGATAGAAGTGGATAGAAGTGGAGCCTTTACGAGTGGCTAAGACACGCGAGGAACAAAAGAAAAAGACAAGAACACACTGGGAGTAGAATTCCTAAACTGGATAAAGATGTGGAGCTGTTACAAGTGGACGTGACACGCGCGAGAGAGAGAGGAGGAGAAGACCAAAGAGAGAGATAGAAAAAAAGAAAGAAAGAAAAAAAGAAAAAGAAAAAAATCCCTGAAACAGAGACAGGAATCTCGGAAGGCAAGATGACCGAGCACGTTCTTCCCCTCCCCCCCCTCCCCCCACTCTCCCCCTTCTCTCGCCCTCTCCCCTCCTCTCTCACCCCCTCACCCCCCTCTCACCCCCTCTCTCGCCCGCACTCCCCCTCTCCCCTCCTCTCCTCCCCCCCTCTCCCTCTCTCTCGCCCCCTCTCTCTCGCCCCCTCTCTCTCTCTCTCTCTCCCTCATCTCTCACCCTCTCTCACCCCCTTTCTTGCCCTCTCTCCCCCTTCTCTCATATCTTCTCCCCCCCCTCTCTCCTCCCTTCTCTCACCTCATTCCCCCCTCTCACCCTCCTCTCTCATCCTCCTCTCCCCTCTATCTCTCACCCCGCTCTCTCACCCTCCTCTCTCACCCCCTCTCGCCCCCTCTCTCGCCCTCTCTCCCCCACACTTCACCTCCAAAACCCTCCAGTTGGCGGGGAGATACAGCACGACCCTCTGAAGAAGAAAATCTTTTGCTACAAGACACACGAAATGGGTGTACGGTGGAGGAAGGAGGGAGAGGAAAGAGGATTGAGAGAGAAGGATAAAGGTAGGAAGAAGAGAGGAACGAAATGAAACAATAAAAAGAAAAAAAAAAGTAAGAAATTTCTCGTGTACGGTGGAGGATGAGGGAGAGAAAAGAGGATTGAGAGACAAAGATAAAGGAAGGAAAGAGAGAGAGAGTGGAAATGAAACAATGGAAGTGAGTTAAATGAAGAGAAGGATGGGAAGAGTGAAAGAAAGTGGGAATGGAAGAATGGGAGAAAGTGAAAAAGGAAGAAAGGAGAAAGGAAAGATAATGAAAATAGAAAGAAAAGAAATAGATGGAAGAAAACAGGAAAAGAAAGAAAGCGAGATAAATTGAAGAATAAAAGAATAAATTTAAAAAACGCAAAAAAAAAGGAAGAAAGATCGCAAAAAAAACAAAGGAAACAAAGAGACTTGTAAGAAAGTGAAAAAGAAAAGAAAAATAGATAAAGACAAGAAATAGGGATGAAAAGGAAATAACAGATTTTAAAAATCGTACAAAAACATAACAACAGAATGATTAAAAAGATACAAAAAATAAACCCAAAATTACCACTGGATATAAAACCCACAACTCAAGCTTATTATGAAGGAGAAATAGAGAGAAATACGAGGAAAAAGTAAAGAAACAACAAAGAAAGAGGAATATGAAAGAGAAAGAGGGATAGAATAAGAGAGAGCGAAAGAGAAAAAGTAAAGAAACAACAAAGAAAGAGGAAAATGAAAGAGAAAGAAGGATAGAATAAGAGAGAGAGAAAGAGAGAAAAAGTAAAGAAACAACAAAGAAAGAAGAAAATGAAAGAGAAAGAGGGATAAGATAAGAGAGAGAGAGAAAGAGAGAAAAAGTAAAGAAACAACAAAGAAAGAGGAAAATGAAAGAGAAAGAGGATTAGAAGAAGAGAGAGAGAAAGAGAGAAAAAGTAAAGAAGCAACAAAGAAAGAGGAAAATGAAAGAGAAAGAGGGATAGAATAAGAAAGAGAGAAAAAGTAAAGAAACAACAAAGAAAGAGGAAAATGACAGAGAAAGAGGGATAGAACAAGAGAGAGAAAGAGAGAAAAAGTAAAGAAACAACAAAGAAAGAGGAAAATGAAGGAGAAAGAGGGATAGAATAAGAGAGAGAGAAAGAGGAAGATAGAGAAGAGCCACAGACGTAAGCTATGAAAGGGGAAGGAAGCAGAAACGAAAAATGATATAAGAAAAATGGATAAAGAGGGAGAAACGAAGAGGGGTAGGAATGAAAGGGTTAAAAACAAAGAATGTAGATAAATGGGGAAATAAGAAAAATGGATAAAGAGGGAGATACGAAGAGGGGTAGGAATGAAAAGGTTAAAAACAAAGAATGTAGATAAATGAGGAATTTAGAAGAGCGGAAGAAACAGAAGGGTAAAAGGGTGGGATAAGAAAAATAGATAAAAAGGGAGAAGAACAGAAGAAATAGTAATAAAATGATAAAAGCATAGAAGCTGGATAATTGAGAAAATAAGAGAGGGGGAGGAGAAAAATGTAGAAATAAAGGAGAAAATAAGAAAAAAAATAGATGAAAAGGGAGATAAGAGGGTGGACAGAACAAAAAATAAAACAAAATAAAGAATACATAATCTTCTGTGTTCTTTTGTCTGTAGGTTCTTGAAAACTCAGATTTGCAAGTGAGTTTTATTGAAGCTAGTTACCGCACACGCTAAGTACAAATGGACAGGTGCAGGACAAAACAAATGCAGCCTGCAGTTTCCTCGGGCTCAGCTGTCTCGCTCTCTGATTGGCTGGGGGGGGGGGTTGGTGCCTGCTTGGAATGTCCGAGGGACCATGACTATAAAAGCAGGATGCAGGGCTTACAAATAGGTGCAAATGGACAGGTGGAGGACAAAACAAATGCAGCCTGCAGTTTCCTCGGGCTCAGCTGTCTCGCTCTCTGATTGGCTGGGGGGGGGGGGTTGGTGCCTGCTTGGAATGTCCGAGGGACCATGACTATAAAAGCAGGATGCAGGGCTTACAAATAGGTGCAAATGGACAGGTGCAGGACAAAACAAATGCAGCCTGCAGTTTCCTCGGGCTCAGCTGTCTCGCTCTCTGATTGGCTAGGGGGGGGGGGGGTTGGTGCCTGCTTGGAATGTCCGAGGGACCATGACTATAAAAGTAGGATGCAGGGCTTACAAATAAAACATTTATTAACAGGGCATATATGTTATACGTACACTGTATATAATAACAATATCTATACATTATTATAATATCTATACACATAGAAAAGAAGATAACAGAGAGAAAAATGTAAAAAAAAAATAGATTTGAAAAAAATTTATGAATAGTGAATGAGAAATGAGATACAAAGGATGATAGAGAGAGGGAAACAAAAAAGTACAAAAGAAAAAGAGAAAATACAAAAAATATATGAAAGAAAGAGCAAACAATAAGAGAGAGAGAGAGAAAGAAAATAAAAAATAACTAAGAAGAAAATGATAATAAAGAGGAAAAGAAGAATAAAGAAAAGAACAAAAAGAATGAAGAAAGGGAAATTCAGAGAAAGATTTTTTTTATAAAGACAAGGAAAAAAGTAGAATAAAAAAAAAGAGACAGATAAAAAAGACAATGAAAATAGGAAATAAAGAAAAATATAAAGTGAAGGAGAGAGAGAAAAATAGAGAAAGAAAAGAAAAAGAAAAAAAAACAAGAAAGAGATGCAGAGAAAAAAGAAAAGTATAAAAAAAGCTAAAAAAGAAGAAGAAACAAGAATAGAAGGTAAAACTGAAGAAAAAGAAAAAGAAAAGAATCTTAAAATTAATAATTATAAGAAGATGAAGCAGAAAAAAAGAAGCTAAAATAAAGAAGAAAAAAAGAAATAAGAAAAAGCTAAAGAAAAAAATTAACGAAGAAGGAAAAAAGAAAAAAAAGGTAAAGAAAAAAAGGGAAAAGAAAAAAGAAAAAAAAGAAAAAAAGAAAAAAAATGGTAAAAAAAAGAAAAAAACAGGTAAAGAAAAAAGGAAAAGAAAAGCTTAAAATGAATAATAATAATAAGAAGAAGAAGAAAAAAGATCTAAAGAAGAATTGTGCCTGATTGTCCTCCAACGTCCTCCGTCTTGAAGAAGGAAAAAAGAAAAAAAATCTAAAGAAAAAAAAAGCCAAAGATAAAAGAAAAAAAGGAAAAAAAAAGAACTAAAGAAAAAAAGAAACAAAAAGAAAAGAAACAAAAGAAAAAAGAAAAAAAAACAAAGAAGAAAAGGAAAGAAAAAAAGAAACAAAAGGAAAAGGAAAAGGAAAAAACAAATTAAAAAAGTGCCTGATTGTCCTCCAGCCTCCTCCGTCCCGGGAATCCCTGCGCGCGAGCCGCCGGAACGGGATTACCATAAGGGGATTAAGCCTATCCGTTGATGCCCGAGTCATCAACGATTCCCAGCCATCGGGAATCGGGAATCGGGAATCGGTGATCCTTCCGTCTGGAATAAATGGAAGGGTTGATGCTCGGTGGGATGGGAGGGAGGGAGGGGGAGGGGAAGGAGGGGGAAGGGGAGGACTGGGGTGGATGGAGAAAAGGAGATTGAGGGGGGGGGGGAGAAAGAAAAGAAAATATAGGAGTAGATGGCGAATAGACGAATAATGAGGTGGACGACGAAGAGAAGATAAAAATGGAAGGAGCGAGAAAGAGAAGAATAATGGGGAAGATAGAGCAAGAAACTAAAATAATGGGATAAAGGAAGGAAGAAAGAAAGAAAAATGACGAAAAAGAAAAGGAATAGGAGATACAGGACGAATTATCACCATTATCATCATTATCATTATCATCATCATTATTATTATCATTATCATCATCATTATTATTATCATTATCATCATCGTCATCATCATCATTATTATTATCATTATCATCATCATCATCATTATCATTATCATTATCATTATCATCATCATCATTATTATATCATTATCATCATCATCATTATTATTATCATTATCATCATTATAATGGACGTAGGGGTAGGATCGTCAAATGGGCGGGATCAGTTGTGGGTATTAGAGTGTGGGTAAAAATGGGTTGATCTGTTTAAGTAAGTAATCTAAGTTTGTAAGTAAATAGGTAAGTAAGTAACCTCAGTATGTAAGAAAATATGTAATTGACTAAAGTAAGTAAGTAGGTATAAGTAACGCAAGTAAGTAAGTGAAGAGGTAATTGACTAAAGTAAATAGGTATAGAAGTAGGTATAAGTAAGTAACGTAAGTAAGTAAATAGGTAATTGACTAAAGTGAGTAAGTAGGTCTAACCGTGTGGAGTGATTTTTTGTAAGTATTTTTCCATTTGTGCGTGCATGTATGTAGGTAGATAGATGGGTAGATAGACAGATAGATGGGTAGATAAATGCTAGACAGGGATAGACAGATAATAGACACAAGAAATGCCAATAACCAAAAATAAAAACTAAAAATATCACAAAAAATGCCTTCCCCCTACCCCCCCCTCAAAAAATAAATAAATATAATAATAACAAATAAATACTAAAAAAAAAAAAATAAGATAAAAAATAAAATACATAAATAAAATACATAATACATAAAAAAATGAATACACAAAAACGTACACGTGCAAGCAGCTCGACGGCCGCCCAAGTGTGTGTGTGTATGCATATGCTGTGTCTCTGGCGCCTTGAGAGCTCTGGCTGCCTAAGACTGGGGCTGAGAGTGGGCGTGAGAGCTTTTTTTTGTTTATTTGTTTTGTTTTTTGCTTTGTTTTGTTATTGCTTTTTGTTTGTTTTGATTTTGTTACTGGTGTTATTGAGTTTTTTTTTCTTTGTGTTGTTATTGTTTTTTGTTTGTTTTGTTTTTGTTACTGGTGTTATTGTGTATTTTTTTGTTTTGTTTTTGCTTTGTGTTTTTGTTTTGTCTTGTTTTTGTTACTGGTGTTATTGTGTTTTTTTCTTTTTTGCTTTGTGTTGTTATTGCTTTTCGTTTGTTTTGATTTTCTTACTGGTGTTATTGTATTTTTTTTCTTTGTGTTATTTTTTTTGTTTGTTTGTTTTTGTTACTGGTGTTATTGTGTTTTTTTTTCTTTGTGTTGTTATTGTTTTTTTGTTTGTTTGTTTTTATTACTGGTGTTATTGTGTTTTTTTGTGTTGTTATTGCTTTTCGTTTGTTTTGATTTTCTTACTGGTGTTATTGTATTTTTTTTCTTTGTGTTATTTTTTTTGTTTGTTTGTTTTTGTTACTGGTGTTGTTATTGTTCTTATTTCTGGTTTTGTTGTTATTGGACTTTTTATTGTTGATAATGTTCATTTTATTGATGCTGTCATTATCATTATTATTATTATTACTATTATAATTATCACCATTGTCATCATTATCATCATCATCATTATCACTATTATCATCATCATATCATCATCATCATTATCATTATCATCATCATTATCATCATCATCATTATCATCATTATCATTATCATCACTATTTCAAGATACCCGTCACTGATGGTGATTTGATTTATGTAGAACAATAAACCCCAATTAATTAAATGAACAGCATATCAAAGCCTTATTCATAAATAGATTAATTAGTAATGAAGTGATCATAAACAAAACACAGGAAGCTCTTCAAAACCCTATCAATTAAATGGACTTCATTGAGACGCACAATTTGATTTGGGAAAACCATCATTTAAAAATATTTAGTGTGAATAGATCTTACTGAAGAGAAGAGAAGAGGTGAGCCAGAAAGATGAGAGAGAGAGAGAGAGAGAGAGAGAGAGAGAGAGAGAGAGAGAGAGAGAGAGAGAGAGAGAGAGAGAGAGAGAGAGAGAGAGAGAGAGAGAGAGAGAGAGAGAGAGACAGAGAGAGAGAGGGGGGAGGAGGGAGGGAGGGAGGGAGGGAGGGAGGAAAGAGAAGAGAGAGAGAGAGAGAGAGAGAGAGAGAGAGATGAGAGAGAGAGAGAGAGAGAGAGAGAGAGAGAGAGAGAGAGAGAGAGAGAGAGAGAGAGAGAGAGGGAGAGAGGGAGAGAGAAGAGAGAGGGAGAAGAAAGAGAGGGAGAGAGAGAGAAGAGAAAGGAAGAGGAAGAGAAATAGAGGTGAGGGACTTAAGGAGAAGAACATAAGGACGTATGGAAGAGAGAGAGAGAGAGAGAGAGAGAAGCAAGGAGAGAAAGAGAGAAAGAGAGAAAGAGAATTATTTTCGCAACCAACATCATTAACATCATTATCAACATTACTGTTACAATCATTATTATCTTCATTTTGGGTGTATATTCATGCACATTTTCTAAATTATTCATAGACATAAATGTGCACATGTTTACGTACAGATAAATGTGCACATGTCTACGTACAGATCAATGTGCACATGTCTACGTACAGATCAATGTGCACATGCCTACGTACAGATAAATGTGCACATGTCTAAGTAAAAAAAAATGTGCACATGTCTACGTACAGATAAATGTGCACATGTCTAAGTAAAAAAAAATGCACATGTCTACGTACAGATAAATGTGCACATGTCTAATACAGACAAATATGCACATATCTAAGTACAGATAAATGTGCACATGTCTACGTACAGATAAACGTGCACATGTCTACGTACAGATAAATGTGCACATGTCTACGTACAGATAAACGTGCACATGTCTACATACAGATAAATGTGCACATGTCTACATACAGATACACACAATACACAATAAACATTCTAATCTCATTTTTTTTTTGCACAGACAGTCGCGCTAATTAATCAACTTCTAATCCAACTTCCTAAT
>NC_091549.1:48291427-48296427 GCF_042767895.1 Penaeus vannamei
ATTCACTGTTGTGGAGTTATGGACTAACTATCATATTCACTGTTGTTGTGGAGTTATGGACTAACTATCATATTCACTGTTGTTGTGGAGTTATGGACTAACTATCATATTCACTGTTGTTGTGGAGTTATGGACTAACTATCATATTCACTGTTGTTGTGGAGTTATGGACTAACTATCATATTCACTGTTTTTATGGAGTTATGGACTAACTATCATATTCACTGTTGTTGTGGAGTTATGGACTAACTATCATATTCACTGTTGTTGTGGAGTTATGGACTATCATATTCACTGTTGTTGTGGAGTTATGGACTAACTATCATATTCACTGTTGTGGAGTTATGGACTAACTATCATATTCACTGTTGTTGTGGAGTTATGGACTAACTATCATATTCACTGTTGTGGAGTTATGGACTAACTATCATATTCACTGTTGTTATGGAGTTATGGACTAACTATCATATTCACTGTTGTTGTGGAGTTATGGACTAACTATCATATTCACTGTTGTTGTGGAGTTATGGACTATCATATTCACTGTTGTTGTGGAGTTATGGACTAACTATCATATTCACTGTTGTGGAGTTATGGACTAACTATCATATTCACTGTTGTTGTGGAGTTATGGACTAACTATCATATTCACTGTTGTTGTGGAGTTATGGACTAACTATCATATTCACTGTTGTTGTGGAGTTATGGACTAACTATCATATTCACTGTTGTTATGGAGTTATGGACTAACTATCATATTCACTGTTGTTGTGGAGTTATGGACTATCATATTCACTGTTGTTGTGGAGTTATGGACTAACTATCATATTCACTGTTGTGGAGTTATGGACTAACTATCATATTCACTGTTGTTGTGGAGTTATGGACCAACTATCATATTCACTGTTGTTGTGGAGTTATGGACTAACTATCATATTCACTGTTGTGGAGTTATGGACTAACTATCATATTCACTGTTGTTGTGGAGTTATGGACTAACTATCATATTCACTGTTGTTGTGGAGCATTCACTGTTGTTGTGGAGTTATGGACTAACTATCATATTCACTGTTGTTGTGGAGTTATGGACTAACTATCATATTCACTGTTGTTGTGGAGTTATGGACTAACTATCATATTCACTGTTGTTGTGGAGTTATGGACTAACTATCATATTCACTGTTGTTGTGGAGTTATGGACTAACTATCATATTCACTGTTGTTGTGGAGTTATGGACTAACTATCATATTCACTGTTGTTGTGGAGTTATGGACTAACTATCATATTCACTGTTGTTGTGGAGTTATGGACTAACTATCATATTCACTGTTGTTGTGGAGTTATGGACTAACTATCATATTCACTGTTGTTGTGGAGTTATGGACTAACTATCATATTCACTGTTGTTGTGGAGTTATGGACTAACTATCATATTCACTGTTGTGGAGTTATGGACTAACTATCATATTCACTGTTGTTGTGGAGTTATGGACTAACTATCATATTCACTGTTGTTGTGGAGTTATGGACTAACTATCATATTCACTGTTGTTGTGGAGTTATGGACTATCATATTCACTGTTGTTGTGGAGTTATGGACTAACTATCATATTCACTGTTGTTGTGGAGTTATGTACTAACTATCATATTCACTGTTGTTGTGAAGTTATGGACTAACTATCATATTCACTGTTGTTGTGGAGTTATGGACTAACTATCATATTCACTGTAAGTGTTGCGGAGTTAGTGTCAGATACAAATGGTACCAGTAGTGACTTGCAGTCTGGTCAGTCGCAAGCGCCGCTTCCTGAGAAAATAAACCGCCTTTGTTGCCTGCTTTTCGGTGAGCTACTGTGCGGAAAACACGTCTGCTTAAAGAAGAATAGGACTTTCTTTTTGTTGCCTCTCTGCTTCTTGAAGTTGTAGGTCCGGGGCGGAGTAAACTTCTTGCAATATGCTTGGACATTTCTTGCAACTGTGAGTGGTGCTGAACAAAGCTGGGATCTTGAATAAGGGTCGTGGTTGCATTTTAGAGGAACTCAAGGAAATGTCTGTGAATATATTTTGTTCATATGCTCTCTCTCTCTCTCTCTCTCTCTCTCTCTCTCTCTCTCTCTCTCTCTCTCTCTCTCTCTCTCTCTCTCTCTCTCTCTCTCTCTCTCTCTCTCTCCCTCTCTCTCTCATTCTGTGTGTGTACGTGCGTGCGTGCGCGCGCGCGTGTGTGTACGTGCGTGTGCGCGCGCGTGTGTGTACGTGCGTGCGTGCGTGCGTGTGTGTGTGTGTGTGCGTGTGTGTGTGTGAAAGAGAATCGGCAAGAGAGAGAGAGATAACAGGCGAGCGACCACCGTCGGAGAAACTACA
This sequence comes from Penaeus vannamei, assembly GCF_042767895.1. Classification (NCBI taxonomy): domain Eukaryota; kingdom Metazoa; phylum Arthropoda; class Malacostraca; order Decapoda; family Penaeidae; genus Penaeus; species Penaeus vannamei. Next base: position 48,293,790 of record NC_091549.1, read on the forward strand.
GAAATGTGTGCCATTGATTCATTTCACGGGCGACACGTAGCGAGAGCGTTAAAGGGACCAGCCCAGTTAGACGGAATCTAATATGAGTTTACAAAAGCCTCGGAGGAATCCATAACCATATCCGTTTGAATACGAATGCAAAAATAGCTAGTTTACAGTCAAAATTGAATTTCCAATGCATGCACAGGATTTGACAATATTCATGGTATGTTTGCACAGAAATTAGATTTTTGGTATTGCTGCGAGCAGAAATATTCACACGTGGGTGGAATGTTAGGAAATAATACTCGCTCTTTTTTGCTAAAGATATTTCAAAAGAAAATTAAATGTTGCTTGTAGAATAACGCAGACGTTTTCGTATGTATTTTATTCATGAGTATGCACAGACATACCCGGCACTATATCTTCAATTCTCTACCGTGGAAAGTTTTTTTTCCTCTTTCTTTTCTTTTTTATAAGTGAATATACTTCTTCGATTGTCTTTCTCCTTTTTTTTAAGTGAATGTACTTCTTCGATGTTTTTTTCAGATATGATGCAAATTACTAATATGGTAGGCCTATATACAATGTGGTTCAATGTCTTGAATTTATTAGGTAAATTTCTGGAATTTTCTTTCTTGTTTTATTTCTTTCTTGCAGAGGTGAGAACGGAGAGTAAATATTTCTCTTGTAACGTTGGAAACTTGTGATCTTGACATGATGCTTTTAATATTTGTGTCTGACTCTTTATCTGTCTCTCTCTCTCTCTCGCTCGCTCGCTCTCGCTCTATCTGCCTCTGTTTCTCTCTCTCTCTCTCTCTCTCTCTCTCTCTCTCTCTCTCTCTCTCTATCTATCTATCTATCTATCTATATATCTATCTATCTATCTCTATCTATCTATCTATCTATCTATCTATCTATCTATCTATCTATCTATCTATCTATCTATCTATCTATCTATCTATCTATCTATCTATCTATCTATCTATCTATCTATCACACACACACACACACACACACACACACACACACACACACACACACACACACACACACACACACACACACACACACACACACACACACACACACACACACACACACACACGGGATCGTATGTGACGATGTATGAGACTGGGAAAGAAGGGGCGGTGGAAGGGGGAGGGATAATAAGTTGTTTACACTGTTATCACTGCAATTCACTGCTGTTGGTAGTCTGGTGCTTCGAGGATTGGGAAGGAAGTAATGAGGCCAATTACTGTGGGAAATGATTATGTATTCACTGTCTGGAAGAAGCAACAATGGATCAAAACATGTTAATTGGCTTCGTTTTCGAGGCAGTTTTAGCGGAGAGGGCTTTTGCTGTCCTTTTTTTCGTTATCCTCTGTTGTCTCTCGTGTTGTTGGGTGGGTGTTTCAGCGTTGTCGAGAAGGCTGTGTCTTTGTTTGTTTGTTTGTTTGTCTCTCTCGTTCTCTCTTTTTCATTCTTCCTCTCTCTCTCTCTCTCTCTCTCTCTCTCTCTCTCTCTCTCTCTCTCTCTCTCTCTCTCTCGCTTTCTCTCTCAACAAATTGCCACAACAAATACCGATTTACCATTTCTTTCTCTTTCCCTTGCCCCCCCCCCTTTTCCCCTCTCATTGATATTCCCCAATGAAATCCTTACATACTTTCTATCCTTTTTATTCCTCCTTCTCCCTTCTTTCCTCCCCCCTCCGTCCACTCTCCACCCTCCCCTTCCCCTCTCAGGCACCAGATCGGTCCATCGCGTGGATAAGCTAACGTGTAATGGTATCCGAATAACACAGGAACTTGTGCGTAACATGTATAGGGGAGGGAGGCTTACTACTGGGATCTGCGCCTGTGTCCATAGCCTTATTTCTTGCTACGGAACTGGGAAAGAGGGTGGAATAAGGAACTCCGGAACAAAGGGAATTATTGTTGTTTATTGCGTTGCTGATAGGAACTTTCGTGTGAAAGGTATATATAGTAATGCATGTTTGTGTATATTGTTGATATATGATTAGTATACGGGTGGTAGATCGCTATTCACTTTCTCCTTCTCTCCCACCTTTCTTCCCTCCCTCCTTCCCTTCTTCACACCTTTATATCCCTCCTTCCCTCCTCCCCACCTTTACATCCCTCGTTCCCTCCTTCCCACCTTTATATCCCTCCTTCCCTCCTTCCCACCTATATATCCCTCCTTCCCTCCTGAATCTCCCACCGAAACAGGGCTCCACAATTCCCACGGTGGAAAATTAATAGGATATGTCGCTTTGGTAATGCTAATAGGATCACAGCCGAACTACTGAACTGCTTAGTGAGACGCGTTCAATAATACCTTGCAGGACAACCACGCAGTTACACACACACCGTGAAAAGCCGTCGGTTCTGTGCCTTTTGACGCACTCTTGGTAAGACATTTTATGGACGCGGTGTCATAATTGATGTTGACGGTCGAATTAAGCGTGTTTTAATACTGTTGATACGGCGATTAAGCCTAATTGATACCATGGCGAGTTTAATGACCCGAAAAGTCATAAAGCAGATTTAATTACCAACGTCAAATATCATTTTTGAGGAGAGGGGGGGAGGGTAGAGAGAGAGACAGAGACAGACAGAGAGAGAAGCAGACAGACAGAGACAAACAGAGAGAGAGAGAG
>NC_091549.1:48301427-48308927 GCF_042767895.1 Penaeus vannamei
CTGGCCGATGAGGCCCCTCTCCCTCTCTCTCTCTCTCTCTCTCTCTCTCTCTCTCTCTCTCTCGCTCTTCCTCCCGCTCTCTCTCTCTCTCTCTCTCTCAATCTCTCTCTCTCTCTCTTTCTTTCTCCCACTCTGACTTTCTTTCTCTCTCTCTCTTTCTCTCTCTCTCTCTCTCTCTCTCTCTGTCTGTCCAACAATATATCTCTCTCTCTGCTCTCTCTCGCCCTCTCTCTCTCTCTCTCACTGTCTTTCTCCCACCCTTCTCTCTCTTCTCTCCTAGACCCTCTCTAATTCTCTCTCTCTTCCTTCTTTCTCTCTTTCTCTTTCTCTTTCTTTTCTCTCTCTCCTATCTCTCTCTCTCTCTCTCTCTTCCCTCGTTCATCTCCTTCTCTCTCTCTCTCTCTCTCCTCTCTCTCTCTCCTCTGTCTGTCTGTCTGTCCATCAATATATCCCTCCATCCACTCCCATCTCTCTCCTTTCCCTTCCTCCCTCCCACCCTTCTTCCTTCCCTCCCTTCCTCCTCCTAGACCCTCGCTAATTCCTTCCTTCCCTTCCTCCCTCTTTCCTTCTCTCCTATCCTCTCACCTTCCTCCTTCCCTCGTTCCTCCTTCCCTTCCCTACTTCCCTCCCTTCCTGTCCTCCTCCTCCTCCCTCCCTCCCTCCTCCCTCCTCTTATCCATCACTTTTCTTCTTCTCCTCTTCTCCTCCTTCCTTTCTTCCCTTCCTTCCCATCCTCTCCTCCATCTCCTCCTTTTCCCTCCTCCTTCCTTCCCATCCCTCCCTCCTCTCCTCCCTCCTTTCTTCCCTCCACTTCCCCCTCCTTTCTTCCATCACTTTCCTCCACTCTCCTCCATCCCTCCCTCCCTCCCTCCTTCCCTCCCTTCCATCCTCTCCCATCCCATCCCTTCCTCCTCCCTCCATCCTCCTCCCCTCCCTCCTCCATCCCTCTCATCCTCCCTCCGCTTCCATCCTCCTCTCCCCTCCCTCCCTCCTCCCCTCCTTCCCTCCTCCTTTCTTTCCTCCCTCCCCTCCTTTTCCCCTCCTTTCTTCCCTCCCTTCCCTCCCTCCTTTCTTCCCTCCCTCCCTCCCTCCCCCAGGCGTCCGGGAGCCGAAGGGTAAATGCAACCTCCAAGATGGTCCCCTGCGAAGAAGATTACTGGGGCTTGAACTGCCTCCTTCCATTAGGACCCCGCGGGCTGAAAAGCACTTTTCTCGACAGATTGTGAATAAATTACTAACATTTTGAAACCCCTTCGTGTTCTTGTCAATTTTTTTTTTTTTTTTCGATTTTTTTTTTTTTTTTTTTTTTTTTGGGGGGGAAGTTTGTTGTTCGAATAGAAGAGTTGATAGGGTGGTGGAGGTTTGATTGCACCCTCAGGTTTGCTTATTTTATTTATTTATTTTCTATTTTTTTTTTTTTGCGTCGGGAGTCGTTCAGATCAATACTTTCGGTCTCTATGTCCCCTTAACATTTAGCACCGAATCTCCAAAATATCAAAGAGAGAGAGAGAGAGAGAGAGAGAGAGAGAGAGAGAGAGAGAGAGAGAGAGAGAGAGAGAGAGAGAGAGAGAGAGAGAAAGTATGTTAGAGAGAGAGAGAGAGAGAGAGAGAGAGAGAGAGAGAGAGAGAGAGAGAGAGAGAGAGAGAGAGAGAGAAAGAGAAAGAGAGAGAGAGAGAGAGAGAGATTTTGTATCTTGTCTCTTTCTCTCTGTGTTTGTCTGTCTATTTGTCATTATCTTTCTCCCTCTCTATCTACCTATCTCTTTCTCCGACTCTTCTTCCTCTCCCTCTATCAAACTATCTATCTAATTATTTGTCTATCTATCTATCTATCTATATTCATCTATCTATCTATCTAAATGTCTATCTCTACATTCATCTATCTATCTATCCATCTATCCATCTATCAATCTCTCTTTGTCTCTTTTTCTCCCCTTCTTCTCTCCTTCTCTCTCGCATACACTCAGCAATTTAGGAGGACGTCGAGAAGGAGGAAGTCGATAAAATCCTAGCGATTGGGCCTGCGACCTCTCATCTGCGGAAGGATTTCTGTGGGCAGGGCGAGGGTGTGGGAACGGGGTCGAGGGGTCGAGAGGGGTCAGTTTAGGATAATGAGGGTTAGATGCGTTTTTTTTTTTTTTGGGGGGGGGGTGTCTTTGTGGGGTCAGGTATGAGGTTCAGATTTTTTTTTTATGAGGTCGTCTGTGGGGTCATGTATGAGGATCAGATTTTATCCATCTATCAATCTCTCTTTGTCTCTTTTTCTCCCCTCCCTCTCTCCTCTCTCGCATACACTCAGCAATTTAGGAGGACGTCGAGAAGGAGGAAGTCATGAAACTCATGATTGGGCCTACACCTCCTCGAATTTATGGAAGGATTTCTGTGGGCAGGGCGAGGGTGTGGGAACGGGGTCGAGGGGTCGAGAGGGGTCAGTTTAGGATAATGAGGGTTAGATGCGTTTTTTTTTGGGGGGGTCGTTTGTGGGGTCAGGTATGAGGATCAGATTTTTTTTCTTTTTTTATGTCGTTTAGGGTTTAAGAGATCGATTTGTTTTGAGGTCGTTTGTGGGTCAGGTATGAGGACTGATTTTTTTTTTTTTTTTTTGAGGTCATCAGGGGGTCAGGTATATTTCAGATTTTTTTTAGGGGCGTTTGTGGAGTCAGGTATGAGGATCAGATTTTTTTTTTTGAGGCTCGTTGTGGGGTCAGGTAAGAGTCGATTTTTCTTTTTTTCGATGTCGCTTGTAGGCTGGGCATGAGGTTCAGATTTTTTTTTGAGTCGTTTGTAATAAAAGAGGACTTGATTTGTTTTGAGGTCGCTTTAGGGTCAGGTATGGTGATCAGATTTTTTTTTTTTTTGAGGTCGTTTGTGGGGTCAGGTATGAGTTTCAGATTTTTTTTTTTTTTTGTGGTCGTTTGTGGGGTCAGGTATGAGGATCAGATTTTTTTTGAGGTCGTTTGTATTGTGTATAGTCAGATTTTTTTTTTTTTTGAGGTCGTTTGTGGGGTCAGGTACAGTTCCATTTTTTTTTTGAGGTCGTTTGTGTGGTCAGGTATGAGGATCAGATTTTTTTTTTTTTTTTGAGGTCGTTTGTGGGGTCAGGTATAAGGTTCAGATTTTTTTTTTTTTTGAGGTCGTTTGTGGGGTCAGGTATGAGGATCGCATTTTTTTTTTTTTGAGGTCGTTTGTGTCATATATGAGGATCAGATTTTTTTTTTTTTATGGTCGTTTAAATAAAAAGAGGATCAGATTTTTTTTTTTTTTTTGAGGTCGTTTGTGGGTCCAAATTATGAGGATCAGATTTTTTTTTGAGGTCGTTTGTGGGGTCAGGTATGAGGTTCAGATTTTTTCTTTTTTTTGAAGGTCGTTTGTAGAGTCAGGTATGAGGATCAGATTTGTTTTGAGGTGTTTGTGGGGTCAGGTATGAGGACTCAGATTTTTTTTTTTTTTTTTTGAGGTCAGTTTGTGGGGTCAGGTATGAGGATCAACATTTTTTTTTTTTTTTTTTGAGGTCGTTTGTGGGGCTGTGGTATGAGGATCAGATTCAGATTTTTTTTTTTTTGAGGTCGTTTGTGGGGGTCAGGTATGAGGTTCAGATTTTTTTTTTTTTGAGGTCGTTTGTAGGGTCAGAATGAGGTTCAGATTTTTTTTTTTTTTTGAGGTCGTTTGTGAGGGTCAGGTATGAGGATCAGATTTTTTTTTTTTGGGGTCGTTTTGTGAGATGAATATGAGGGTTAGTTTTTTTTTTTGAGGTCGTTTGTGGGGTCAGGTATGAGACTGGGGATTTTTTTTTTTTGAGGTCGTTTGTGGGGTCAGGTATGAGGATCAGATTTTTTTGAGGTCGTTTGTGAGTCAGGTATGAGTTCAGATTTTTTTTTTTGAGTTCGCTTGTGGGGTCAGGTATGAGGATCAGATGTTTTTTTTTGAGGACGTTTGTGGGGTCAGGTATGAGGTTCAGATTTTTTTTTCTTTTTTTGAGGTCGTTTGTGGGGTCAGGTATGAGGATCAGATTTGTTTTGAGGTCGTTTGTGGGGTCAGGTATGAGGATCAGATTTTTTTTTTTTTTTTTTTTTTGAGGTCGTTTGTGGGGTCAGGTATGAGGATCAGATTTTTTTTTTTTTTTTGAGGTCGTTTGTGGGGTCAGGTGAGAGGATAAGATTTTTTTTTTTTTTGAGGGTCGTCGTATAGGGTCAGGTGTGAGGATCAGATTTTTTTTTTTTTTTTTTTTTTGAGGTCGTTTGTGGGGTCAGGTATGAGGATCAGATTTTATCCATCTATCAATCTCTCTTTGTCTCTTTTTCTCCCCTTCTTCTCTCCTTCTCCCTCGCATACACTCAGCAATTTAGGAGGACGTCGAGAAGGAGGAAGTCGATAAAATCCTAGCGATTGGGCCTGCGACCTCTCATCTGCGGAAGGATTTCTCTGGGCAGGGCGAGAGTGTGGGAACGGGGTCGAGAGGGGTCAGTTTAGGATAATGGGGGTAAGATGCGAGTTTTTTTTTCGTTTGTGGGTAAATGTGTACAGGTTCAGATTTTTTTTTTTTTTTTTTTTTTTTTTTGAGGCTCGTTTGTGGGGGTCAGGTATGAGACTGGGATTTTTTGAGGTCGTTTGTGGGGTCAGGTATAAGGTTCAGATTTTTTTTTTTTTTTTTTTTTTTTAGGTCGTATGGGTGATTTTTCAGGTCAGATATAGGGCTCGGGCATGGGGATTTTGGAGGTCATAGGTCGGGTCAGATATGGGAATTTTGGAGCTTATATGTCGGGGTCAAGTATGGGAGGTCAGAGATAGGCTCTAGTAAGCGATCAATTGGGGGTCATATGCTTAGTTTTTGGGGGGTCTGACATGGGAACATTCAGGGTCTTATATAGGGATGTTGAGGTCAAATAAGGGGGCGAAGAGGTCCCGATATAGGGGCAAGGAAGGCCAGATATAGGAATACTGGGGTCATCTCTTTGCCCATTGGAAAGGTTAACAGCGAAGCGGAGGTCATTCAATAGGAAGTCATCAGGTCAAATCTAGAACTGTTTGAGCTTTCATTCTGGGGTAGGAGGTGGGGGGGGGGGGGCTTTGGGGGTTAATCTAAGGTCAGGGGTCAAGGACAATGGAATCAGGGAACTAAGCTAGGTCACTAAAATCAGCATAGGCCAACACGGCAGAGTCCGACCCTCGGATAGTCGCATTCCAATTCACTCCCGTAGATAAAAAAAGGTCGTAGAAAAAGAAAGGTCAAGGTCGTAGAAAAAGAAAGGTCACAGGTCGTAGAAAAAGAAAGGTCAAAGGTCGTAGAAAAGAAAGGTCACAGGTCCTTTTACGGAGTCCTTTGAGGGTCGCGTCCGTAAAGATTCGGGGTCCAAATTTAGGTCCAAAGGAGGCCAATATTAGGGCTATTGAACGTCATTAGTAATTCACCAGAAGAGTGATGGGTGTTCTTCAGAATGGCTTTGGAGGATGAAGAGTGGAGAAGACGAATGGAGGAATAAGAATGAAGGGTGGAGAGTGAATGTGAGGAGGAATGGGAGGTGAAAGATGAAGAATGAAGGGTGAGGAATAAAGAAGACGAATAGAAGATGAAGAGTGAAGAGTGAATGGGGGAGAATGGGAGGTGAAGCATGAAGGGTGAAGGGTAAGGAGTAAAGAAGACGATTAGAGGAATAAGAATGAAAGGTGGAGAGTGAATGAGGGAGAATGGGAGGTGAAGGGTGAATGAGGGGGGATGGGAAGTGGAAGGGAAACAATAGAATGAAGGGTGAGGAGAAGAAGAACGAGAATGAATACTGGAAGATGGTAAGAATGGAGGGTGAAGAGTGAATGAGGGAGAATGGGAGGTGAAGGATGAAGGGTAAATGGGGGAGAATGGGAGGTGAAGGATGAAGGATGAAGGGTGAGGAGTAAAGAAGACGAACAGAAGATGAAGGGTGAGGGGTGGAGAGTGAATGAGGGAGAATGGGAGGTGAAGGATGAATAAGGAAGGGTGAAGAGTGAATGAAGGAGAATAGAAGGTGAAGGATGAAGAATGAAGGGTGAGGAGTAAAGAAGACGAATGGAGGAATAAGAATGGATGATGAAGGGTGAATGAGGGGGAATGGGAGGTGAAGGATAAAGAATGAAGGGTGAGGAGTAAAGAAAACGAATAGAAGATGAAGAATGAAGGGTGGAGAGTGAATTGAGGGAGAATAGGAGGTGAAGGGTGAATGGGGGAGAATGGAAGGTGAAGGATGAATAAGAAAGGGTGAAGAGTGAATGAGGGAGAATAGAAGGTGAAGAAGGTGGTGCAATGAGAGGGGAATGGGAGGAAGGATTAAGAAGGGTAAAGGTTGGAGGAGTAAAGAAGACGAATAGAAAGCATGAGAAGAAATGAAGGGTGGAGAGTGAACAGGAGAATGGAGGTGAAGGGTGAAGAGGTGAATGGGGGAGAATGGGAGGTGAAGGATGAATAACAAAGGGTGAAGAGTGAATGAGGGAGAATAGAAGGTGAAGGGTGAAGGGTGAATGAGGGGGAATGGGAGGTGAAGGATGAAGGGTAAAGGGTGAGGAGTAAAGAAGACGAATAGAAGATGAAGAATGAAGAGTGGAGAGCGAATGGGGGAGAATGGGAGGTGAAGGATGAAAAATATAAGGTGAAGGATAACGAGTGACTGGTGTAATAACTCTTGTGAAGGAGCTGACATCATAATTTTTTCTTGAGATTTTGAAACCAATTTTTTTATTAGGGCCTTAATTAATATTTAATGATTTTGCATTCCTCTGGGTACCGCAGGATTTAATTGATTGATTGATTGATAATTTACAATAAGATATATATATACATATATATATATATATATATATATATATATATATATAGAGAGAGAGAGAGAGAGAGAGAGAGAGAGAGAGAGAGAGAGAGAGAGAGAGAGAGAGCAGAGAGAGAGAGAGAGAGAGAGAGAGAGAGAGAGAGAGAGAGAGAGAGAGAGAGAGAGAGAGAGAGAGAGAGAGAGAGAGAGAGAGAGAAATAATTTTGAACGAAAGTGCATTCACATAATCAGAATATCAATACATTTCAGTGAAAATTAAGAAATAGAATAGAAATAGACATTTTATTTAAAGCTGTTTTTGAACTTGAAAATGATTAACTAGAATTAACACGGATTTGTGAAAGAAATAGATGCGTAGGTAGATAGAAAGAGACAGACATATATAAAAACAAACAAAGGTTGGATAATGTACACTCACGAATAAACTGCATCTGTAAATATACTGTATATAGGCCAAAAGGCGAAGAAAACCGGATAAAATACTAGAAAGAAAAAAAGAAAAAGAAAACGGACACTAAGATACCACGAAACGGAAGCTGGAACGAGGAGAGGCTGACAAACGACAAAAGAGACGAAGAGAAACGGATAAACTAGCAGAAAAAAAGGCAAAAGAGACGAAGAGAAACGGATAAACTAGCAGAAAAAAAGACAAAAGAGACGAAGAGAAACGGATAAACCAATAAAAACAAACAAACATAAAAATAAA
>NC_091549.1:48321427-48326427 GCF_042767895.1 Penaeus vannamei
GAGAGAGAGAGAGAGAGAAAGAGAGAGAAGAGAGAGAGAGAGAGAGAGAGAGACAGAAAGAGAAAGGGACAGAGACAGATACAGACAAAGAGATAGATAGACAGACAGACAGACATAGAGAGAGAAAGGACCTAACGGGGAAAGGAGAAGAGAGGAGGGGGGAGACCAGCATTCCTCAGGACAAAAACTTTTACTCGCGGTGCCGACGTGAAGGAAGGGGGGGGGGAGAAATTATGGGAGGGGGAGGGGGGAGGGGGAGAAAGGATGGGAGGGGGGGTTAGCACAGCAAGTGACGGGAAGAAGAATTCAAGAAAACTGGGGATGAAGAGGAGGGAAGGGGAAAGCGATAAAGAGTGTGAGGGGAGAGTGAAGGGAGAGTGAAGGGAGAGAAACGTTGACCATGGCACAGAATTGGAAGAACAAATAACAATAATAATAATATAAAAAAAAACAGTGATCATGATGAATCGATGATGATTCTTTAAATGATGATAATGTTGATTATGATGCTGATAATATTGATAATGTTGATAATGATGATAATGTTGATAATGATGATGATAATGTTGATAATGATGATAATGTTGATAATGATGATGATAATGTTGATAATGATGATAATGTTGATAATGATGATGATAATGTTGATAATGATGATAATGTTGACAATGATGATGATAATGTTGATAATGATGATAATGTTGATAATGATGATGATAATGTTAATACTGATGATGATGTCAGAAGAATAATTTAAAAAAAATGAACAATAGAGAAGACAATCATAATAGAAAAAAAAAAATGAATTATAGAAGATAAAGGCGATAATGACATTTTTTATCATTATCTTCTTTATTATCATTATCAATATTATTATCATTATTATCATTATTGCCATTATCATCATTATCACTAATATTGTTATAATTATTATAGTCCTCATTATCATTGCTATCATTATTATTTCTATCATTATCCTTAATATTGTCTCTTATTATCATTATTATCATTAATGATATTATCATAATGATCACAATAATCTTAATCTTTATGATTATTTTCACCATTATCATTATCATCAGTATTATCATTACCATCAGTATTATCATTATCATCAGTATTATCATTATCATCAGTATTATCATTATCATTAGTATTATCATTATCATCAGTATCATCATTATCATCAGTATTATCATTATCATCATCATTATTATTATCACACTATCATCATTTTCATGCTCATATCATAATCCTCATAATCAACGTAATTATCATCATCATCACCATCATCATCACCACCGCATTTCCTCACTTTGCCAAAACCAAGCAACACCTTACTAATATTTGTGTCTTCGTGAGTCCCCGTAAGACATTAGTATTCGACGCACACGAGCAAGCATAGTAAAGTTATGCTAAGTGTGTAGAGTATTCTATTTGCATTATATCATGGTTACGACGTGGGCGAGGAACAGGTCTTGAGGGGTCTTGCAACTACAACAGGAAAGGGTCTTAAGTAGTGCAACTGGTATCGAAAGTTGCGGAAGGGATAACAATAATAATTATAAGAAAAACGGTGATTATGGTGAATCGATGATGATTAAATGGCTATGATAATAAATAAGAAATTATAAATAATGATAATAAGAATAATAAATAATAAGAAAAACGGTGATTATGGTGAATCGATGATGATTCTTTAAATGATAATGTTGATAATGATGATAATGTCAATGTGAGAGGTCTTGCAACTACAACAGGAAACGGCCTTAAGTAGTGCAAGTGGCATCTGAATTTGCGGAAGGGATAAGAATAATAATAAGAAGAAAAACGGTGATTATGGTGAATCGATGATGATTAAATGGTAATGATAATGATGATGATAATGTCAATATGAGAGGTCTTGCAACGGCAACAGGAAAGGGTCTTAAGCGCTGTAGGTAAATCAAGTGGTATCGGAATTTGCGGAAATCTGCGTCGATGTATATGTTCTTATCTTTGTTTATTGTTTATTATTCTCTTTTTCAGGACTTTATTATTGTTTATTATCTTTTTTTTAGGAATTTATTATTGTTTATTATTCTTTTTTTTAGGAATTTATTATTGTTTATTATTCTTTGTTTTCATGCGATGTTGATTTGTCGTTGTTTATCATTCATCTTCTGAGTGTGATATTGACAACTGATTTTCGGTATGCAGATCCACTTCGGATGTTCCTGAGTCAGATGTTGCTGACGTGTTCGAAACGTCATCTTTTGATTTCATTTCCTATTACGCCTGTTCCCCTATTCGTATACATTGCGAATAGGGGGAATTAGAAGAGCGAGAGGAGACGTGAGAGAGTAGAGAGGGGATTGGTTGATAGGGAGAGAAGAGGAGGAAGGAGGAGGTGTGAAAAGCATGAGAGGGAGAGGAAATGGATGAGGAGTCTCGTTTGAAGGAGCGAGAGAAAGAGAGGGAGAGAGGGAGGGAGAGAGAGACAGAGAGAGAGAGAGAGACAGAGAGAGAGAGAGAGACAGAGAGAGAGAGAGTGAAAGAGAGAGAAAAGTATATATATATATATATATATATATATATATATATATATATATATTTTTATATATGTGTGTATGTATGTATATATGTGTGCCCGTGTGTGTGTGTGTGTATGTATGTATGTATATATACATGTATATGTAATATATATATATATATATATATATATATATATATATATATATATATATATATATATATATATATATATATATATATATATATATATATATATATATAAATACATATAAATACATATAAACATATACATATATATACAAACATTATATATATATATATATATATATATATATATATATATATATATATATATATTCATATATATATCATGTGTGTGTTTGTTTTACAAATAGAATATTGAAGACCTTTCTGTGTTCCAGTATAATTGATAAATACATAATAAATCAGTAAATATAAGAGGAAATTGGTAGACAAACAAAAGATTAAAGAAACAGGTCAGTATACAAAGAAACCAATAATCGGAAGGAAAACAAATAATGAAATAAATACAAACTTAAAAAAAAATCATTGGGCACCTGAACAAATCAGACATATTTTTGTCTCTTTGTTTGTGTGAAGTTCGTGTGTTTGTTTCGTCGAACTGACTGCTCTGAAAACAATAACAATGCTGAATCCCTATTGTTTGTATAAAGTAAAAAAAAAAAGAAAAAAAAGAGAGAGAGAGAGAGATCCTGCTTGTTATATCGAGTCAATTGGTGGCGTAACTCCCCCCCCCTTCCCCCCCGTGCAATCACAATGGGACTATGTATGTACACGGTTAATGTCTATTAATAAACATTATTTCATGGGAAAATCGGCCATGCTCTGTTCCCTTTTCGAATGCGCGAGTAAACAGAGCGACAGAGCGATTCGAAAATGATGAGGCCTGTTTCTCTCGTTCTTGAAATCCTCTCTCTCTCTCTCTCTCTATCTATCTATCTATCTATCTCGATCTTTAAATCCTCTCCCTCTCTCTCTCTCTCTCTCTCTCTCTCTCTCTCTCTCTCTCTCTCTCTCTCTCTCTCTCTCTCTCTCTCTCTCTCTCTCTCTCTTTCTCTCTCTCTCTCTCTCTCTCTCTCTCTCTCTCTCTCTCTCTCTCTCTCTCTCTCTCTCTCTCTCTCTCTCTATATATATATATATATATATATATATATATATATATATATATATATATATGTGTGTGTGTGTGTGTGTGTGTGTGTGTGTGTGTGTGTGTGTGTGTGTGTGTGTGTGTGTGTGTGTGTATGTATACATATACACATACATACATTAGCGCACACATACACACATAGGTACATACGCATCCGTGTACGTGAGTAAGTGATAAACAAACCGACAGACAGTCCGCACGGGAGACGGAGAGACAGGCGCGGAGAGACAGACGGTCCAGGACGCCAGACGCAGCGACTGACGCAATCCCACAAAGGCGGGACCCGTGCATGGCCCATCCACGTCCGAAGAAGAGGTCGGGGCCGGCCGTAAGGGAGATGGAAGCGGTGTTATAGAGAGGAAAGGGTTAAAGTTGAGTAGCCGCTGTGGAGTGTCGTGGGGGGAAGGGATGGGTGAAAGGGAGGAGGATAAAGGGAGGGGGATGGTAGGATGGGAGAGAGATGTTTGAAGGAGGGGTGGAGAGAAAGAGAGAGAGGAGGGGGAGGGGGGCAAGATGTGGGTCCGTTCTGTGTCTGTCTCTCTGTCTTTTTTTTTGTATTTTTTATATTTTTGTCTTTTTGTTCTCTTTTTTTCAATTGTTCTCCTCTCTCTCTCTCTCTCTCTTTCTCTCTTTCTCCCTCTCTCTCTTTCTCTCTCTCTCTCTCTCTCTCTCTCTCTCTCTTTCTCTTCCTTTCTCTTTCTTTCTCTTTCTTTCTCTCTCTTTCCCCCACCCTCTCACTCTCTCTATCCCTCCCTCCCTACCTATCTTTCTTTCTACCACTCTTCCCCCTCTCGTTTCCTCCCTCTTTCCCTCTCTTTTTCCTTTTCTCTCTATCTCTCTTTCTTTCCCTCCCTCCCTCTTCCCCTTTCTCTCTCCCCTCCTCCCTCTTCCCTTCTACCCTCCTTCCTCCCTCTTCCCCTTCCACCCTCCCTCCTTCCCTCCCTCTTTCCCTTCCTCCCTCCCTCCCTCCCACCCCTCCCTCCCTCCTTCCCTCCCTCTTTCCATCCCTCCCATCCTCCCTCCCTTCCTCTTTCTCTCCCACTTCCCTCCCACCCTTCCTCCCTTCCTCTTTCCCTCCCTCCCTCCCTTCTTCCTTCCCTCTTTCCCTCCCTCCCACCCTCCCTCCCTCCCTTCCCTCCCTCTTTCCATCCCTCCCATCC
The DNA here is from genome assembly GCF_042767895.1 of Penaeus vannamei. Lineage (NCBI taxonomy): Eukaryota > Metazoa > Arthropoda > Malacostraca > Decapoda > Penaeidae > Penaeus > Penaeus vannamei. The sequence continues at coordinate 48,326,294 of NC_091549.1, forward strand.
TCCCTCTCTTCCTCTTCCCCTCCCACCCTCCCTCCCTTCCTCCCTTCCTCCCTTCCTCCCTCCTTCCTCCCTCCCTTCCTCCCTTCCTCCCACCCTCCCTCCCTCCCTCCATCCCTCTCTCCCTCCCACCCTCA
>NC_091549.1:48331427-48336427 GCF_042767895.1 Penaeus vannamei
AGAGAGGGAAGGAAGGAAGGATGCAGAGGGAAGGATGTGGGATAAAGGGAATAGAATGAAAAGAGCGTTGAGAGCAATAAGGGGAAGGGAAGAGGTGGAAGATGGAAAAAAGAACTACATATAAGGGAGAGAAATGAAGAGAACGGAGATGAAAAAGGAAAGAAAACGAATGAATAGAAAGAGAGAGAAAAAAAAGGCATAAAACACAAAGAAGAAGAAAAAATAGAAAAGATGAAGAGGGAAATAAAACAAAGAACAAATAAAAACAACAACAAACACCCACTAAAGAAACGAGAAAAAAAAACGAAAGAAATCAAGAAAGAGAAAAAAACGTAAAAAAATGGGGAGGGAGGGACGGTGGAGCGAACAGCCCCCCCGTTCCCGCCTCACGTCCGCCCCGTCGCAAAGCTGCCGCCGAGACGCTGTTCCGCCGACGATTCGTCTCCCGAGCAACACGTGGCTTCTTAATCTTACTTCTTGAGACCAAGACACGGGAGAGGAAATCTTGGGATCTATTTTTTTTATTCATTTGTATGATTGTTTGTTTACCTTTTTTTTTCTTTGGTTTTTGTCTGGTCGTTGTTGGGATTATCATTGTTGATGTTTTTGTTATTGTTATCGCTAATTTTTATTGTTGTTGTTATTATCAGTATGATGATTATTACTTTTACTATTATTTTATTATTATCATTATTATTATTATTATTATTATTATTATTATTATTATTATTATTATTATTATTATTATTATCATTATTATCATTATTATCATTATTATTATTATCATTATTATTATTATTATTATTATTATTATTATTATTATTATTATTATCATTATCATTATTATCATTATCATTATTATTATTATTATTATCATTATTATCACTATTATTGTTATTACCATTATCATCATTATTATCATTATTAATATTATTATTATTATAATTATCATCATTGTTGTTGCTTTTGTTATTATTACTATTATCATTGTTATCATTATTATCATTATTATTATCATCATCATTATAATTATTATCATTATCACCATCATCATCATCATTAGTATCATTGTTGTTATTATCATCATCATTTTTGTTATCATTATTATTATCATTATTAGGATCATGATCATGATCATTATCATCATTATCATTATCATTTTTGTTGTTACCTTTGCTGTTGTTATCTCTATCATTATCATCGTCATTTTATCTATCATCATCAGCTTCATTATCATCATCATAGCATTATGATCATCATCATCATAACCATTCATATCATAGCATTCATCGTTTAAGACAATTGATTTCATTAATAACCAAATTTTGCTTTAGTTTTAAAAGAAAAAAAAATTCTCCACCACACGTGCCTGGGTTTGGCCTCTCTTAACTGGCCGGGCCACAGGATACGCTATAAAAGGTGATAGCAACCCGTGCAATCTGGCTGTTCTGCAACACGACACCTCTACGTAATCCTTCCCCCTTCCTCCCCTCTCTCTCTCTCCTTTCTTCCAATCTCTCTCTTCCTTCCTTTCTTTCTTCTTTCTTCCTTTTCTCTCGTCTTCCTTCTTTTTCCTTACTTCCTTTTTCCTTCTTTCTCCTTTCTTCCTTCTCTCTTCCTTTTTCCTTCTCTCCCTTCTTCCCTTCTCTCCCGTCTTCTTCTTCTTTCTCCTTTCTTCCTTCTCTCTTTCCTCTTCCTCTCTTCTTCTCCCTCTCTTCGTCCTTCCCCTTCTTTCTCCCTTCCTCCCCTCTCTCCCTTTCTTTCCTACCTTATTCTCCCCCTTTCCTCCTTCCTCTCGTCTCTCTCTTCTTCCCCTTTCTCCCACTTCCCCCTACCTTATACTCCCCTACTCTCTTCCTCCCCCCTTTCTTTTCTTATCACTTATATCTCCTCTCCTCTTTCTGTATCCTTTCCCTCTCTCCATTTATCATTTTTCTTCATTTTATATCTCTTCTTCTTCTCTCCTCCTTCCTCTTTTCTCTCTATCATTACTATCTTCCCCCCACCCCCACCCACCCTCTATCCCTTCCTTTGCTTCCCCCTTCTTCACATTCACCCTTTCTACCTCTTATCTCCCTATTTCTTTTTCCCTTCTACCTATTCTTATCCATTCCTCAGCCCTTCTCTTCTTACAACCCCCACCCCCACCCCCCCTCCCCCTGCCCCGACATTGCACTTTTCTGGCATCCCCAAAACACTTACACTTACGTTCTTTTTTTTTTTTTTTTCTTTTTTTGAAGTTGGAGAGAATAGGTGCACTTAGAATAATGACTTATTTTCATTTACTTTTTGGAGCCCAAGCTTGGAATACATTTCTGCCGGGGCTGATGTGGATCCTGGAACGCGGAAGGAGGACTAAGGACAAAATACAAAAAAAAAACAAAAACAAAAAAAGCAAAAAAAAAAAAAAAAAAAAAAAAAAAGAATGTACAGGATTCTCTCTTACGTAAAACGAGTCAGGTACGAGAAGAAGAAGATGAAGGAGGAGGAGAAGGAGGAGGAGGAGGAGGAGGAGGAGGAGGAGGAGGGAGAGAGAGAAGAAGAAGAAGGAGAAGGAGAAGAACAAGAACAGAAAAGAAAAAGGTAGAACAAGAAGATTAAAAAATGAAGAGACGAAAAAGAAAAAGAAAAAAATAAGAACAAGAACAAGAATAATAACAAAAAACACGACAGTCCTACACACACACGCCAACACGACAGCGACACCCCCCACCCCCACCCCCTCAGCATACGGTATCACCCGCCCGGTCCACTCGCCAGGACTGCCACAGTAGGAAGTATAGTCGAGGAAGAGTCCGTGAGGAGCTCTACTTTAGGACACTTAAGATAAGTTCGCACTCGAGAGGGCTGCCTATGACGTCATTCGGACACTAGCAGGGGTGAGGGATGCAGATACGAGCAAGAGGGTTTGCGGGAGAAGTGGAGGAAAAGCTGTTTTGTTTGCATATGTGTTGGTCTCTTTTTTGTTTCCTTTGTAAGGGTTGAAGATAGGTATGTAGAGGTGTTTGTGGGCGTTTGGGTGTAGGTGTGTGGGTGTTTGTGTGTATGTGTGGGTGTGTGGGTGTTTGTTTGTGTGTGTGGGGGGGGGGGTATTTGTGTGTGTGTGGGAGTGTGGGTGTTTGTGTGTGTGTGTGGGTATTTGTTTGTGTGTGTGTGCGCGTTTGTGTGTGTTTTCGTGCGTTTGTGTGTGTGTGTGTTTGTACCCGTATATTCATATATGAGTTGTTTATTATATGGACTGTAGCTTCAATAACACTAAAGGTATCGAATTACTTAATGCAATAGATTTTCCTAGAAAATACTTTATATTCGGAAATTCAAGCACAACTGCAAGCAAACTGAGATACGACGTCTCAACAGAGAAGATTAATTCGAAACTGTATGCAAATGTAATTAATTTCTATAAAAAAAGCATGTAGGATATCTCAAGAACATATCATTTTCCCTTTCCTTGGAGGAAAATGTTAACGAGAGAACTTAGTTAATTGAATCTCACTTTTAGACGTTGTGTAATTAAAGTTATGTCTCTCGAGTTATCTTAGATCATGTCCGTTCAAAATGCTGGAAGTGTATTATCTTGAAGCACGAAGCTGACGTTCTATCAGTAGAGAGCAAATACACTCTGGAGAGACTTTTGTGCGACAAGGAATTCGCTGCTGAACTGAAAGGAGGTCAGTGCGAATGGTGATTATAGACAGATATTTTTTTCTCTGTCTTTTCTTCCTTTCTTTTTTTATATATCTTCTCTTTTTCTTTTTTTCTCTCTTTTCTTCCTCTCTTTTCTATATCCTCTTTCTTTCTTTCTCTCTCTCTCTCTTTTCCTTTCTTTTTTATATCCTCTTTCTTTCTCTCTCTCTCTCTCTCTCTCTCTCTCTCTCTCATTCTTTCTATCTTTCTCTATGTCTCTCTCTATCTCTCTCTCTGTCTCTCTCTCTCTCTCTCTCTCTCTCTCTCTCTCTCTCTCTCTCTCTCTCTCTCTCTCTCTCTCTCTCATTGTCTGTCTGTCTGTCTGTCTGTCTGTCTGTCTGTCTCTCTCTCTCTCTCTCTCTCTAGAATAGTGCCAACACGCTTAACCACACAATGACACTGTCCACGTTGACCGAGCAAGCACACCAAACGCCCAACGCGGCACCTACATCACTCCGCCCAGCCACGACCCGAGATTTCCTCCCGTGAAGCCTCCTCTGAAACCCCTGGCGAATCTGATGACTTCCTGCCTCTCTCTGACATAGATTCCCATTTCCTACCCAGTCCCCGTGGGAACAGCGTCGCTCCGGTCACTGGCGCTCTCTGGGTTGCTCTCTCTCGTCCCTGACTCTACCCTGTGTCGTGTGCAGGTCCCGGATGAGAGCAGGGCTTCCACTTCGTGTATTTGCAGGTCGTCTGTCGTTGATGAAAACTTAAGGGGGTGTCACACTAGCACAATTCCCGTGGTTCTTTCACGTTTCCGTGTTTTTTTTTTCTCACTACTGCTTGTATTTTGGGTGAATGCGATAAGTTCCAGTCAAACGATAATTATCGTTTTCGCTGGCATGTTTCCGTGGTCTTTTTCGTTCAAATGATAAGCTATAATAGATAATCGTTATAGTAATGTAAAAAAAAAAGTATTTATAATATAAAACGATTCAAAAAGACAGTCTAAACTGTAAATATTTTAAAATTGGCATAATTTTCTCTTGTATTTAATAAAAACAGATACAAGTTTGTAACTAGCTGCTCGACTGTTTGTTTACATTTGTCCCCGTCAGCTGACTAGATGAGAGTAGCGAGAATACATCCTTATTTAGCATTATACATTCGTTGTTTCGCATTAAATCGTCGCCACATAGCCAGAATAACGCCCATCATCGCCAGAGCCTGTGCGGGGGTTAAACCCATCTTTCTGTGTTTAGAATTTTGGTCGGACTGTTTCCGTGGTTCTCATCGCTAGTGTGACCGCGCGAACCAAAATGGCCACGATTTTCGGGGTGCCAGCGGAAAAGTAATGCGGAAAAAGTGCT
>NC_091549.1:48343927-48348927 GCF_042767895.1 Penaeus vannamei
TTACTTTTGTCTCAATAAACGTGTCAAAGTAAAAAAAAAAGGAAAGAGCATACACTAAACATCAAACAAATAAGCAAATGAAACACAACAAATACGTACCTACCTTCGGATTTACAGGAAAGAGAATTTAGGGAATCTTTGCGAAAAATGATATCTATTAGAACACTTATTCACTGTATAAAAATAAGTCATCAAAAATGTCGTCAAGCTACATAGGTTAAGGTCTATGATTTGATGTAATCTTTAATATTCTTCATTAGAGGATTTTTTTTTTATTTCTCCTTAATGCTAAAACCTGCCAGCTTAGACTTCAGAAAAGTATGTTTCCAAAGCACAACGATTCAATAATCGATCTAACTATCCACATTATTCCGATCCTAATTATTTCTTGGTAGAAAAAGTTATTCTTATAATTGACATCCTTACAGAACTCCTTTTATGGTACTTTTTTATGACACTTTTTTTTTTTTTTTTTTTTTTTTTTTTTTTTTTTTTTAGGAAAGGCATTTTACGGAAGGAAAAAAAAAGAAATTCTCGGAGAAAATGGTAATGAATTTCCTCTTCGAAGTTACAATTTCTCTTCATCAGAAGGAGTTAATCAAGGAAGGGGCCCGAGCGAATGGAGGAGGGGGGAGGAGGGAGGGAGGAGGGGGAGGGAGGGGAGTGGAGGAGAGGAGAGGAGGAGGAGGGGAGGGGAGGGGAGGGAGGAGGGAGGGGAGGGGACGGGGAGAGAGCAACAATGAGTCTTACTCTAATAGCCAAGGTTGATGGGAGTGTCGGAGTAACTGGCAAGACCGCAAGATCTTTCCTAAAAGCGAGGAGGGAAAAAGAAAATAGGGTGTGGAAGCAGAGGCCGATAATGGGAGTAAGAGAGACAGCGAGAACGAAGATTAAAGTTGCCTTTATCCGCCAAGTATCATTAAATTGTTTCAAAGACAATTATCGTTTGTATTGTTATTACCGATTTCCTAAATATTATTATGGTATCATCTACATCACTTTAAGGATCAATGATAATGAGGGTTATGACATTAATAATATCTATAATGATATCAGTGATAATAGTGATAAAGTTGATAATGATGATGATATTATTAATAACAATACTATGAATGGTAATAACGATGATGATAGTGATGAAAAGGATGACGATGATGATAATCATAATGATGGTGATGATAATAGAAATGATAAAATATTAGCAATAGTAATGCCGATAGTAATAGTAGTATTGGTAATAATGATAATAAAGAAAAACAAACGATGATATTAAAGACAATATCAATAATTATAAGAATAATAATAGTAATAGTGATAATGATGATGATGATAATAATAATAATGGTAATAATAGTATGATAATAATTACAATTATTATCATAAAAATAATAGTAATAGTAATAACAGCAATGGTAATAATGATAGTACAAACAATAATAATGAAAATAACAATTACAAATACCACTGTTATCATTGTTACTAACATAACCTTTCATACGGTAGTCAAATTATAACAGTCTTTGCAATCTCCTTGTTTGTTCGTTCATTTTTCTTACTTTTGTTTATTTTTCGTATGCGGAATATTGGGTGAATTGAGGAAAAACATGAACGAGAGAAAAGAAAAAAACTTTATTAAATTACGGTGTCCAGATAATCTCAGATGAATAAATAAATGAATGAATAGATACGTAAATAAATTATTCCATCGACAGAAAATGAAAAACCGGCAACTCACAACCATATAGTTGCCATCATTCGCCGACGGGAAATGCAAAGTATAAAAAAAAACATTTTTTCATATACAAACATCGGAACCCGGGAAATAAAAGAGATAGAAGGAATACATAAAAAAAAGGCGATTTCGGTTGCATTTGGGGAAACGGCTCACAAGTTTTTGAAATACTGTTACTAGCTGTCACACGCAGGCAGACCGGGCCAATACACGTTCGACAGTGAGAAACAAAACACAATGGATGAATCCCGAAGAGGTTTTCATGAAAAAAGAATAATGGTTAGAGTGATCGTGACGATGATGATGATGATGATAATAATGCTGTTGACAATGGTAGCAATAATAATAATGATGATAATGATAATGATAATGATAATGATAATAATGAAAATGATGATGATAATAATGATAATGATAATAATGATAATGATGATAATGATAATGATAATAATGATAATGATAATAATGATAATGATGATAATGTTAATGATAATAATGATAATGATAATAATGATAATGATAATAATGATAATGATAATAATGATAATGAAAATAATGATAATAATGATAATGATAATGATGATAATGATAATAGTAATAATGATAATAATAATAATAATAATAATAATAATAATAATAATAATAATGATAATAACAATACTAATAATAAAGTAAATTGATTTTTCTATCTCGTGAAAATATGCGATATGTTGTTACGCAGCATTTATTTAATGCTAGCATGAAATAGCCTCATCTATTTCCTTCGGGAAATAAAAGAATGACCAACATGACTGGTTAATGGAAGTTTGGATATACTCGTTTGGTAAAATGACCCCCCCCCAAAAAAAAATAATAATAAAAATAAAAGATAGATAGATAAATAAGAAATAAAAATAAAAAAGATAAATAAATAAATAAGAAATAAAAATAAAAATAATAAATTGATTAAATAGAATAAGAAAAAAATAAATAAAAAAAATACGTTTTTCCTCTTTGTTCAATCTACTACTTACTCTGAACAACCTCATTTCAGAAGCTCACTGGATAAGCCCAGTAACAAAGAACTGCTTATGGAAAAAAAATAATTGCAAATATATTTTCCAACACCAATAGCCTACCATGACACACGTTTTCATACATGCATGTACAATTACTCGATATTGCACATGTTGCATTTAATGCGCAGTTAATTGTAAATTCTTTATGACCGAGAAATAGAAAAAAAATAGTATGTATATGCACTTTAGTTTATATCTAAATTTTGCACTTTATGCATTGCATGCAGCATCACATCAAGCAGTGATCAATTTCAAATACGAGAAGACCGCTAAATTATATATATATATATATATTAATATACACACACATACATATTTATGTGGGGGAACCGTTTTCATAACGGGAATTATGCAACATAAAAGGGCCCCCTGAATAAACGTCCGGCGCATGGTCCCAAAACTCTTTAGTCTGGGCTAAAAGCACGGGATCCATAGAAAATGGGATATTGAATATTCGAGTTTACGGTAAAGTCATCTTCAAAATCCCGCGCAGTCGTGTCCACAAAGCCAGCGCCGTCGGTTACTGAACTGTTACAGGGGGATTTTTACTAATAAGGAAAGTATAGAGCGAGGGAACTCTCTTTTTTATATCAAATAGACCGGAGGGGTATCATATACATAGAATTATATGTGTCTGTTTGCTTGTTTGTGTTTGTGTGTTTGTTTGTTTGTTTGTGTGCGTGTGTGTGTGTGTATGTGTGTGTGTGTGTGTGTGTGTGTGTGTGTGTGTGTGTGTGTGTGTGTGTGTGTGTGTGTGTGTGTGTGTGTGTATGTGAGAGGGTGCAATATATGAGTTTACACATATATCAAACACATACATACATACACATCCAAACACACAGACACACACACACATTTTTATACAATTAGAATTGTTTCGTTCATAATGCATGAAAGAACTGCTAAAAAAAAAAAAAAAAAAAAAAAAAAGTGCCAATATGCTTCGAATAAACGGATATCCAACACTATAAGAATTATTTTGTATATAAAGCAGCAGGAAATAACGGCTTTATGTACGAAGCGTCCGACATTATTTATACCTTTGCAGTCAGTAAATTCGGCAAGGAATTTTTAGGTGCGCAAATGCAGCCTTAATTGCGAAATACACGAACATGAAAAAAGACGAGAATTTCATATTATTTGCTTTTTTATTATTTTTTTTTTTTTTTACTTTTTTTTTTTACTTTTTTTTTACTTTTTTTTTACCTTTTTTTAACTTTTTTTTACTTTTTTTTTTTTTTTACTTTTTTTTTTTAATTTTCTGTAACAATGAGATTTAATAAATTATTGCCTACAGCTGCTTTGAAAACCTTATCATAACGTATTTTGAAAATTACGATAATGCGAAATGTACTGCATTTCATTTATTTCTTTTTGTCGTTATTTTCATTTCTCTTGAATTTTGTGACTTGAACATGATACTAAAGGAATATATTGTGTCCATATGTTGTGGAAAACAGATGCTGTGTGGATATATTTTACGTAATTACAACTGACACAGCCTGAGTCCGTGTGAGTGGTATAGGTAAGTGGTCGTAAATGTGGCATTATTTGGTGTTATATTGTTGGCATTATATGTGGTGATACGGGATTATAAGTAGATTATAAGTATGCTGAACAGTTTACTCAGTGACAAGAGAAAGAGAAGTTGGATACTCTGTTCGTAGTGTTATATACCCGCTACAGTATCTTTTCATTTCAGATTTGGTGACTATCAAAGATGTATGAAATTGTATGTTTGTTTTTTTCAAGGTGTAAATATTCAGAAGGTTTGGAATATTCTATTTTTTCCATTCCAGTCCTACCGATGGAAAAAAGATAAATAAAATTCCAAACTGGATCCCGCAGAACGTAGTGACACGTGGGAAAAAAAAACAAAAACAAATATTTATCTTTACCTTGTTAAAAGCACAGCCATATCCTACGTCTGTTTATTTACCCTATTCTTCACCTACGTTCACCTGTTGATGAGATTAGTCCCTCCTTGGAAGATCAACGGATGTGATCGGATGAAAATTCACCTCGAAAATCGGGGAATCACTTCGAAATTGGCCGCTTCAGTTCCAAACACAACGGGACGAGAGTTTGCATGTTTAACCAAGTTGGTTTGCCATTCACCGCAGGCCCAGTGTCCTGCAAGCACGCACCCAGATTGCAAAGCCAGTTTTTTTCTTTTTCTTTTTCTTTTGGCTATGAGAAATGAGGGTTTT
>NC_091549.1:48353927-48356427 GCF_042767895.1 Penaeus vannamei
ATAATAATGATAATAATAATGATGATAATGATAATAATGATAATAACAATGATAACAACGATAATAATAATGATGATAATGATAATAATAATAGTAGTAATAATAATGATAACAATAACGATAATGGTAATAATAATGATAATAATAATGATAATAGTAATAATAGTAATGATAATAATGATGATAGTATTGAAAATAACAATGATGATAAGAATAATAGCAATAATGATAATGATGATGATAAGAACAATAATTTTAAAGATAGTAATAGCAATAACGATAATGATACTAATAGCAAAGATAGTAATATAATGCCATATGATCTTATAAAGCACATATCTTTCAGTCATGATAAGTAGCCTTTTCTTAAAATTCATTCTGATTCATTACGATATTATCTGAAAGTCATGCTCTGATGTGCCAGTTCCCAGCATTTTGTTCCTTCGAAGGGGAAACGAATGCAAAAAGAAATTTGATTATGTAACGAAGACGATAATGAAAATATAAAGATGATAACAAAATCTGTAATGCATAATTGAAGAATAGATATATATCTTAATTGAAGAATTGATAATTGATAATAATGCATAATTGAAGAATATATATATATATATATATATATATATATATATATATATATATATATATATATATATATATATATATATTGATGATTTTTTTTTTCTTTTCTTTTTTTTGTAAAGATTATTCAGATAGCCTGGATTCTAATTATGCGAAAGGAAATTAGAGAGAGAGAGAGAAGGATAATTAATCCCTCCTTTGTTTCCTCCTTGTTACTCAATCGTTCGTCTCCGATTCGCTAATCCTTCACCCCGACGTTGCAAATTCTCCTCAATGTTGCAGAAATGCCTTTTTTAATCAAGGGATTGGCGTTGCTGACGTCGGGTGCAATTTATTGTTATGTATGACGGGCGTGGTTGTCAGTTCTTCATTTTTTTTTTCTTTTTCTTTTCTTCTGGTAATCATTCTTCTGTGTTCGTGGAATTTTATCATTTTGATTGTCTCCACTTTCGGATCCTATTTTCCATTTTTTCTTCTGAGTCTTTTCTCTCTCTCTATCTCTCTGTTCTTTTTATTTTCATTTCCTGTCTATCTTTCTCTGCCTTTTTTGTCTGTCTGTATGTATGTTTTCTTGTCTTTTTGTCTGTCTGTCTTTTTCTCTGTCTTTCTCTGTCTGCCTTTCTGTCTGTCTTTCTCTCTCTCTCTCTCTCTCTCTCTCTCTCTCTCTCTCTCTCTCTCTCTCTCTCTCTCTCTCTCTCTCTCTCTCTTTTTCACTCTCTCTCTGTTCTCTCTCTCTCTCTCTCTCTCTCTCTCTCTCTCTCTCTCTCTCTCTCTCTCTCTCTCTCTCTCTCTCTCTCTCTCTCTCTCTCTCTCACTCTCTCATTCTCTCTTTCTCTCTCACTCTCTCACTCTCTCCCACTCTCTCACTCTCTCAATCTCTCATTCTCTCTCTCTCTCTCTCTCTCTCTCTCTCTCTCTCTCTCTCTCTCTCTCTCTCTCTCTCTCTCTCTATCTATCTATCTATCTATCTATCAATCTATCTATCTATCTCTAACTCCATCTCTGTTCTTTTTTTCATTTCCTATCTCTCTTTCTTTGTCTTTTTTGTCGGTCTGTATGTACGTTTTCTTGTCTTTTTGTCTATCTGTCTCTTTTTCTCTGTCTTTCTCTGACTGCGATAACAAAGATAAGAAAGATAAGACACAGAAAGATAAAAAAGAAAGAAAGAAAGAAAATAAAATTCATTACATAAGATCAGAGTCCCATAAGAGGGAGAGATGGAGGGGGGGGGGCTCATGGGGGAGGGGGGAGGGGGGTGCCATAACTATCAGCTGTAAGGGTCATCGTGTTTGTCTTTACGACCATTAGATGATCCTTATTCTCAAGGAGGCGGGAGGGAGAAATGAGGGAGGGAGACTTGAAGTAGGGAGGGAGAAAGTAGGGAGACAGGGAGAAATGAGGGAGTGAGGGAGATTTGAAGTAGGGAGGGAGAAATTAGGGAGACAGGGAGAGCGAGGGAGTGAGGGAGATTTGAAGTAGGGAGGAAGATCTTAGGGAGACAGGGAGAGCGAGGGAGTGAGGGAGACTTGAAGTAGGGAGGGAGAAATTAGGGAGACAGGAAGAAATGAGGGAGTGAGGGAGATTTGAAGTAGGGAGGGAGAAATTAGGGAGACAGGGAGAGCGAGGGAGTGAGGGAGATTTGAAGTAGGGAGGAAGATCTTAGGGAGACAGGGAGAGCGAAGGAGTGAGAGAGACTTGAAAGTAGGGAGGGGAGAAATTGAGGAGACAGGGAGAGTGAGGGAGTGAGGGAGGGGAGATTTGAAGTAGGGAGGGAGAAATTTGGGAGACAGGGAGAGCGAGGGAGTGAGGGAGACGAAGTAAGGAGGGAGATCTTACGAAGACAGGGAAAGTAAGGGAGTGAGGGGGATCTGAAGTAGGGAGGGAGAAATTTGGGAGACAGGGAGAGCGAGGGAGTGAG
>NC_091549.1:48361427-48366427 GCF_042767895.1 Penaeus vannamei
AAGTTATGTCAGTTAAAGGGGCTGGAAACACATATAAATCCAATGTTGGGTTTAGAAGGAAGGAAGTACTGGTGGATCGTCCTCCTGAGATCTCCTGACCTTTATACAGGCTTCCTCGGAGGTGTCTTGGCCTTTCCTCAGACCTTGGTGTACCGTAGATAACCTTTCCTTAAACCTGCTAATGGCATTTAAGTTTATATCTGTTGTGATGCACCATTGTTGCCCTCCGCTTGCAAGCCTTGAACGGGGCCAGAGGGAACCCCTATCGTAATCAAATCTACGAGTGGGGACAGAATGTGTAGCGTTGGGTTCACTGTACATTCAGAGTATGGAGCTGAATCTTTCGAAAGATTGAAATACGGTGCTTTTCCATAATAACCACACTTTACGCTTATAAAAGAACAAATCTATGAAGCATGGCGTATTGCTTCACGATTATCGATCTCTCTCTGAGCAACAGCGACAAAAGAAATCAGCTACACCCTCTTTGCTGAAACCCCCCAAACCTCGAAACCCTATAACCTAACACTCGAAGATCTACAACCCTTTCCATTCTCATTTACAACGCGAACTAACGCCCTCGCCGCATCCTCCAGCCACCAAAGCCTGCTCGCGGCCCCTTCAGCAGCGACACGCCGTTTCACATGACCAATAAGAAGCCCCATGAAGCCCCGGCAGCAGATTAACCGTTCCACAAAACGCTATTAACAAAGCGCTAGGTCGGCAAAGGCTTTTCGGTGAGCTAGGAAATGGTGGCTTGTGAAAGGTAGGTCCTGTGTTGGAGGGAAAAAAAGCCTGGCTACTGCTCCCTTTCGTTAAAAAAGGGGGGGCAGGGGGACGGTAAATTAAAGTGGAATTTAGTTGCAGGTTTCTATGTTTTCGGTGGTTTTGTATACGTGTATTTTTTCATGGTTGTTGTTGATTTGCTTTGTTATTCCTGTATTTGACAATTCGTTTATCTGTTTGGTTGAGATATGTAATTCATTTTGATTCTGCTGATCTCGGTATGAAATGTTTTAGCCCTTTTTCATATATTTGCGATAATGCCTGATTTACAAAATGCTTTACGGTTAGTCGGTGAATTTTAAAAAAATGAACAAATATATTTTCCCATTCGTATAAAAATACCACATCACTCCAAAACCATCCTTTTTATCATCACCATTAAACTATCACTCCACCATCATCCATCCATGACCAACTCGACAAAAATGAATAACAGGTTAGCAAAATAACCGACACGCGCTGTCGAGAAGAACTACAACCTTCCACCTCGAGACTGCCAATTTATACCACAAACAAGGTCGTTTAAGCCAACCATGAGCGAGTTTGTGGCTTGTTAAGAGACAGGAAGAGGAAAGTCGGGCTTGTCAAGGTGTTCGGCTTTAAAGCGAATTGGAATCTCTTGCGCGCCGCCTCGCTGCTGCCGGACGCAACACGCTGCGCTCCTGTTATTATTATTATTATTTTTTTTTTGTGTGTGTGTGTGTGTGTGTGTGTGTGTGTGTGTGTGTGTGTGTGTGTGTGTGTGTGTGTGTGTGTGTATGTGTGTGTGTGTGTGTGTGTGTGTGTCTGTGTGTGTGTGTGTGTGTGTGTAGCGATGGTGACGAACGCTATATTCTAGATAAAACCTTATAAAGGAAGAAAGAAGAAGCACTATATTCAGTACACTATAAAGGACGAGGGCTTTTTGTGCGTAAGATCACCATATGTTACTATACTTCGTGTTATGTAGATGGTTATTGTTCATTACCTTTGTTTATTGATCATAAGGAGCAATGAAGAACATCTATTACCCAGTTGTCATATTTGATAATATTGAAGCATTTGATCACTATAGAATAATTTATTTTCTGTTACCCACAATACCGAAAATAATTATGATAATAATGATGATAATGATAACAATGATAATCATTATTTTTATTATAGAAATGATAATGATAATAATATTGATGATTTTCATAATAGCAACAATAATGATAATAATAATAATAATAATGATAATAATCATGGTGATAATGATAATGATAATAATTTCTGTCAGCAAACATAATTACGTCATTCTAGAACACAAAGAAACATGACAGCGCACTTGAAACTGTACCTCACCTCTTGTTTATTCTAATGATATAATCGTTTCTAAGTTATATAATATTTCACCGTGTTTAAAGTGTTTTTACATTTCCATTAATTTAGGTTTTCAAAATGCATTTTAAGTCCGTAGTTCACACATGCTTATTGTACCACAACGACCATTTTCTTTTAAACATCGCGCTTGTGTTTCAGGGATACTAAATCATTTTGCACATTAATTGCCATTTTGCACAATAATTGCAGTGCATGACCACCAGCAATGAATTTGCAATTGATCCATTTATCTTATCGCAATTACCACTTTTGTGTAATTTATTAACCACTTATCTTAATCAGCTTTGATCTGAAATCGACTAAATCTTCCTTTTTTAGCATTCACAGAAATCATAAACGGGAAAAAAGGATAAGTGGCAACCCCATTATCTAAAAACAACGGTTCCTAATTTAGCTTTTAACATTCTCCCATAAATGTATAAACATATAATATCCTGATATTAACTACACGTATTTTTTTTCTCCTAATTAGATGAGAGTTAAGAATAATTAATGAGGGCAAAATACACGCCACTGCAACGTAACGCGTTTTGGAATTCAAAATTATGACCGTTATGTCCCATTTGCTAGAGACAATGCTATTGTATTATTTCTCTTGTGTGGCCGTTTAGATGACATAGGAAAATAATGGAAACTGTCCTTCAGTAATGAGGAATATCTAATGATAAATACATCATAAGTACAAGAATAGGAAGTTATACGAAGACAAATAAAAAAAAAAAAATGTTTTTCCTTGCAAATTTTATACAGTAATCGAATTATCAAGGCACGTTAGATTAAAAGTGCAAATATATGAATAGGTGAAACCAATTTCCTTATAGAGTTTACAAAGCATGATTACCCAACCTGAAAATAAGTTCATGAATAACAGGTAAACCTTTTTTTTTTCTTTTTTTTTTTTATAGCAATACCACGAAAACACACAGTTTCACAACTCCAACCTGACTTGTACATCGATGTTTCATCTAAAATTAGATATCAGATAGTCATATTCTGGACACGAAGCCGATATCACTCGACTGTGAATAATAACGATAACTTCGAACACGTAGACCTATCGTGTATGAAATTGTAGAAGCTGTATTACTTCTACAAATACATATATTGCATGAGGAATTGGTGAAACAAATGAATGTTAAGAACACACGCGGCGGGGAATGCTTAATTGGACTAATAAATGCCTAGTACTTTCGATGTATGTATCCATACTACATAATGAATGTGTATTCAAGGATATATGTATGTGGTAATAAAAAAAAAAAGATATTCTTGAATGAAGGAATTCTAGAAAGAGGTTTGGCTTAAGGATTTCCAGCTTATTCGTTAAGAATATATTATACTTTTCATACATACACGTGTGCTCTCAGTCCTCACACATGTATGTACATATATACTCTCCGTTAAAATATGTTCATTATCCTATGCGTCCATGTTGAGTTATACAATCAATAGCTCTTCAGTGATTATTTATTCAGGATAAAATGATAATGGATTAAAATATAAAACGTTCACATGCAGCAATGCAACAAGGAAATTTTTACAGGAAAGGGAGGTGGAGATGGGAAGAGCGAAAGACGGAGAGAGTGAGAGAGGGGGGAAGAGAAACCTATCTCGGTAGCGAAAGTTTGAACTGGCGCGAAAGAATGATTAGAGAAGAGAAAGAGAAGGATAAAAGCGAGAGCGGCAAACAACTCGTGCCGAACGGGAGGGCAAGATTTAATAGTACAGCCAAACAATACCGAACTTTTGCCGGAATTGGCAGTTGGGACAGATAGGGCGTCCGAAGTTTGCGAGTTCGAAGCCACTTGTTTACTTCGGGGAGGAGGTTTGCGAGGGGGGAAATGGAGGCCGAGGTCGGAGGCGGCAGAGGGGGAAGCGGAGGCAGCGACACGGGAGGCGTAGGGAATGATAAGTAATGCGAACGCGAAGTAACGGACTCTCTCTCTCTCTCTCTCTCTCTCTCTCTCTCTCTCTCTCTCTCTCTCTCTCTCTCTCTCTCTCTCTCTCTCTCTCTCTCTCTCTCTCTCTCTCTCTCTTTTGGAAATAACATTATTTCAAATTCCACTTATCTGTTTTCTAATCATATTTCATTTTAGCAAACAATGCCTCTTCCACATTCAAAACAAAATGGATCACTAGAATAAGTGCAATAAATCAAAAGAAAATACATTTGATCCAGTAACAAAATATCAGCCGTGACATTTATATTAATAACACCTTTCTCTCTTTCCCAGGTGAGTGTTACATCGCTTCTATTAACGTGAGTAAAATGGCCGCGTAAAGAAGCACCAGCGACGGAGCTCCTGTGCAAAAGTGTGAGGATACTGTTCATTTTCGTTCTAAAATGGCGATGCTGATAAAGTCACAGGACGCGAAACCGAAAGGAATATATGTCCCTCTCTCGGCGTGTCATGTTCGGATGTCTTGAAGGAATGAAAGGCGTATCCTTCTAATCTCAACCTGACACGTGGGGATCGTGGTGGCTTTGACGGCCTCCTCCTTTCCCCATTCCTAATCCTCGCCCCTCTTTCTTCCTTTTTCTTGTGCTCTCTTTTTTTTACCCTCTCCCCTCCTCTCTCCACCTCATCGTCCCTTTGATCCCTCCCTTCTCCCCAACCCTCATTTTCAGCTCCTCCTCCTCTCTCTCTACCGCATTCTCTCTCCACCTCTCTCTCTACCGCGTTCTCTCCGCACTTCTCTCTCCTCTACGTTCGTTTTCCTCCTTTTGTCTCCTGTGTGTTATGTGGTGCAGCGGTAGCGTTCTCGTCTCGCAATCTTGCTGACCTTGCTTCAGATTATTTCGCACTGCCAGTTGAAGTTGCAGAAGCACACAGGGGGTATTTTAGGAG
>NC_091549.1:48371427-48373927 GCF_042767895.1 Penaeus vannamei
TGCAAATGAGTACGTTCTGGAAGGAAAATGGCGGACGGAAGTTTAAAAATGCGACCGTTAGAGAAGGCGTGAGGTAATGGCGCGTAAATTGAAACTAATAGGCCTAAAGTGGGACCAAATAGGGAACACGGCGCTTGTGAGATCGACATGTGGATCGACAAACGTTTCTGGAACGACTGAGAGAACGAGTTAGTTGATGAATTAAAGCAAGAATTGAAAAGAAAATGTTAGGGTGTGTGTGGAAGGAATTTTGAAAAACAATGTGTACGTTTGGGAGGATTTTTTAGAAACAATGTTCAATTTTTTAAAATGATGTTTGTGTATGTGTGGAAGGAATTTTGGAAAACAATGTTTGTATGTATAGACAGGTATATTCATTGTTTGTGTACATGTTTGTGTGTTATAGGAGAATGAACGAATTGGGAAATGTAAAGAGAAAGAAAAGGAAACTGTGTGTGTCTGTTTGTGTGTTTGTCAGACGAACGTCGGACCGATAAACGTTTTTAACCAATAGTGAAAAGGGACGATAATACTGTTATCTCTGTGAACTCTTAAATGACGAATTGACAAGAAGCATCTATATAAAAATAAAAAAAACGTATGCGTGATTATCTATATATACTATAATACTGCACGTGTAAGAAAATGAAATAAAAAAATAAATAAATAATAAATAAATAAATAAATAAAACTTTATTCAGTGTAAAATAAAAAACACTTCAGTAAAACAGTTTATAAAACAGCGTCACCCAATCGAAACTAACAACACAACTTCAATAGCTCTCAAAAATATATACAAGTGCAAACAGAAACGCCGATGTTCACGCATGCATACATACACATACATATATTTGCATAAACATACAAGTTTTCAAAGAAAAGTTTGGAAATGTGAGGAAAGACGAAGAAGAGGGAGAAAAATCTTAAGACGGTGTTGCTTGAAAAGATTTTTTTCATTTTTTTTGAAAAGGATAAACAACAAAAGAAAAATAAAGTTAAACATTTGACGTTGATTCCTCTTCTTCTTATAAGTTTATCCTAAGGAGAATAATGCAGTTTTTGAAAGACTTTTAAAGTGACACAACAATTTAGAAAAAGGGATAAGAGGATAAGAACAGAGAGAGAGAGATAGGGGGGGGGGGAGGAAGACAGAGACAGAGAGAGAAAAAGGGGTAGAGGGAGGGAGAAAGAGAGAAAGAGGGAGAGAGAAAAATAAGAAAAGAGGAGAGAAAGAGAGACAGAAAACAAAAGGCACAAAGAGCTAGCGCAACATAAAAGAAAGAAAAAAAAAACAGCGCAAAGGAACAAAAGAAAACCTTTAAAAAACGAGATGGATCAGCTGTTTCTCAGATTAACACGAGAAACACGAAGAACCTCTTTTTCTTCTATGATTTAATGTTCTTCAGTAGGCCTACGTACAAGAACGTGACGTATGCCCTTTCCAGTTTATCATTTTCCAAACTATCCTAAATACCGATCAATTCGCATTCACCGCTAAGAAAAAAAGAGACAAAAGGAAAGAAAAGAAAAAAGGAAAAACGAGAAAAAAAAGAAATATATATCTATATGTGTGTGTGCGTGTGTGTGTCCGTGTGTGTATGGTTTTATTCCCAAACTTTATCTAATGGAAACCTACAATGAAAAACGGACCTTAATATACTTGATTTCTCTTTTAATACATTAACGATCAAAATAACCTTCTATCTCCCTTCCCCAGGAAAAAAAAAGATAGAAATATACCCCCCAGATCTTTCCCCAAAACACTCGCGAGCCACGAGACACAGAAATAGAATTTCCGTTGCAATATACTTTCTCTTCCTTATTCTGTGGCGAGGCTCCCCCCCCCCCTCTCTCTCTCCCCCTATCCTCCCTTCCTCCCCTGTGAGAAAGAAAGGACATGTTATGATGGCAGCATGACTATGATACAACTTCAAGCGAGGAGGGACTTTCATTTTTTTTTTTTTTTTTTGGCGCGCGCGGGAAAAGTCGTTATGGAGATGAATTCAAATGTCGGAAATGTCCTGGTTACACTTTAGAGTTGCTTTAATTGTAATGGATAATTTCTTTTTTTACGACTTTTTTTGTACTATAGTGACTTCTCAGAATTCATGCTTTTCTTTGACTTCATATTTTAACCAAAAATGAACGTGAATATCTAGAAATTTTAAAGGAAATTTTACACATCATTTTTTATACATAAGCTGATGCATACGCATGATTTTCTATTCTCTTTTGCTTGGAGTTAAAATCTAAAACTTCCCGTAAAAAAGTAGCAAAGTAAAAACTCTTTTAAATTTACCGAACAAAGTCATGGCATCATATAAGACGAAGGCATATTTTATGTTCCTTGGATCAGAGGTCAATATACTTACCCCAGCCTCTGATAATGTTGCCATTTTTTCCATTTTTTTAGTATTTGATCCTGATAAATGCATTAAGGATAAAGCGAAAACATTTTTCTAACAAAGACTTACTCTTCAGAACAATATGAGAGCTTAAA
>NC_091549.1:48383927-48396427 GCF_042767895.1 Penaeus vannamei
CGACATCAAAAGGCCTGCGCGCCGTGGATACGAGCCACCCACAAGGAAGGGTTCTCCGGGGATTGGCCAGAAGCGGGTACTCGCCAAGAGGAAGAGTAACAAAGAGAAAATATTTAAAAGAGGAACAGTAACAAAGAGAATATATTAGAGAGAGACGCGCTTAAGAGAAACACACAGGCTCGGTATTTTCAAAAGTTAGGGTCACACGGGGTCAGGAATAGAGTGTGGATGGTACACAGGCTTTGGGTGTACTCGTGTGTGAGTTGGGGGTGAGGTACTGCGCCTACGGTGGGGACAGGTAAGGTTAGCACGCCAGCGAGGACACCGACGGGGCATACCAAAGATGGTATTGCTAACTCATGGTCTCCGGCCCCCAACCTCGGCTCTTAATACCAGCCCCAACACACAACCCTAGCATTTAGTCCCAAACCCAGGCTCTTAACACCAGCCCCAACACACAACCCGAACACTTAGCTCCCATCCCGTCTGTTTAAACCCAGCCCCCAACCCCCATGCTCCTAACATCTCCCCCCTACCCCCTGTTCTTAGATCCCAGCCCCCGAGACCCCAGCCCCCAGCCCCAGAGATCTCAGACCCCAGCCCCCTAGACCCCAGCCCCCTAGACCCCAGGCCCTGAGACCCCAGCCCCCGAGACCCCAGCCCCCGAGACCCCAGCCCCCGAGACCCCAGCCCTCGAGACCCCGAGACCCCAGCCCCGAGACCCCAGCCCTCGAGACCCCAGCCCCAGAGATCCCAGCCCCCGAGACCCCAGCCCACTAGACCCCAGCCCCCGAGTCCCCAGCCCCCGAGACCCCAGCCCTCTGAGCACTCCCAAGAACCCCTGACATTCACAACTCAAGTTCGTCCTGACCTTTTACAAAAATAATGTTTGGAAGAGCTGAGTATTTGTAGTGCTTCGGGGGCCGCTCTGTTTGCGCGAGATTGACTCGGCCACTCTGGCGAAAAGTTCGGAATTTTTCTTTCCGATAACTTCCTCCCTTCCGCTTCCCTCCTCTCTGCCCTTCCCCTTCCCTCCTCTCTGCCCTTCCCCTTCCCTCCTCTCTGCCCTTCCCCTTCCCTCCTCTCTGCCCTTCCCCTTCCCTCCTCTCTGCCCTTCCCCTTCCCTCCTCTCTGCCCTTCTTCCCCTTCCCTCCTCTCTGCCCTTCCCCTTCCCTCCTCTCTGCCCTTCCTCCTCCCCCTCCCTCTCCTCCTTATGGCAACAAGAGGGGTTAAGAATCGTAAAAAAAGGGAAAGAAAATATTATACGACGAAATCGCCACAAGTTCATCCAATTTCCTCGTTCATTTCTCGCGCAAAAGATGGACGGAAAGCGCGCGAGGAGAGCACATCCACGCGTCTATACCGTATCCTAGATTCCTTGTGCAGAAGCCGAAGATCAAAGGAAGTTTACACTAGCTCGCTTGTTGTACTGGTGATAGCAGACTCCACTTCCTGAATACGTTCCAGCCGGGATGAATACAGATGGAACCGCGTGAAAAATGGAGAAAGAGCGAGAGAGAGCGAGAGAAAGCGAGGCATTTTGATGGATACTTTAGAAAGAGGCGGAGAGAAAGGCGCGCAGCATATCGAGAGATGGGAGATGAGATTGGGATATTTGAGAGAGAGGGAAAATCTAAAATGAAATGTAGAGAGGGGAGATTTTATAGAGACAGAAAGAGAGCGAGATAGGATTGAGGAAGAGATGTAGACGGGCAGACGCTTCTACATCTTTCAGCTTTCAAAATTTGCACATTTACATTCCTCTATTTTACACCTTGTTGCTTGTTTATATCGATCCATCTTTAATGATCAATATGGCTATGAATTTATCTAGTTGTTCACATATTAGATATTTTTCAAATAACTCAGTACATACTTCATACCTCTTAGCTCAGTTTACAAGTACAGACACGTCAGAGAGAGAGAGAGAGAGAGAGAGAGAGAGAGAGAGAGAGAGAGAGAGAGAGAGAGAGAGAGAGACAGAGAGAGAGAGAGAGATAGAGAGAGAGAGAGAGAGGAGGGGGGAGGAAGAAATAGAAAAGAAAATGAAGAGAGACAGTCAGACAGACAGACAGAGATAAGGGGGGGGGGGGGAGAGATAGAAAAGAAAATCAGGAGAGAGAGAGTCAATAAATATCCCAACATCTTAACAGACACAACATATAAAAAAAAAACCGTCACAGCATAACAGAGACCCCCCACTCCCTCCTAAAAAAAAAAAAAAAAAAAAAAACTTGAACTCCACTGTACACATTCCCCCAGGGTTTTTTCTCCCCTTGTTTAATATGCCGTGACATATGAGGCTAATTAATAACGCCATGCTGTGATTACTCTCGTTGTCTTGCACGAAAAAAATGCAATTAAGCTAATGTCCGGATTTATGCAAAGAGAGAAGGAAGGAGAGAAATGGAGAAACATGGTGATTATGATAATGATAGTAATAATGATGATGATTTCACTATACGGATGGTTGTGATGCTGCTCAAGATGATAACAGTTGTAATGCTAATAGTGATACTATTTGATGATGATGGTAATAATTATAAAGATAATGAAAATGATAATGATATGTTAATAATAATGATATTGATAATGATGATGATAATGAAAATATCAATAGTAGTAGTAATAGTAGCAGTAGTAATGATAATAATGATGAAAATAACAATAATGATGATAATAATAATAAAGATAATAGCAATAATAACAACACTAATAATAATACTGATAAATATGATAATAGTGGGAATGATAATGGTGATAATGATGATAATGATAATATGATGATATCGGAACAATAAAAAGATCATACAGTATTTATAACACCGACAGCAATAGATATGATGATGATAATGCTAATCAGATCAATACTAATCAACATTGTAAAATACAATAGCAATGATAATGACAATAATATTGATAATGACAATAATGATGATGATGATAATGAATAAAAATAATGATAGCAATTGCAATAATGATAATAATGATGATGATGATGATGATGATGATGATGATGATGATGATTATGATGATAATGATGATGATTATGATGATAATAATGATGATAATAGTAATAATGATAATAATAGTAGTAATAATGATCATAAGGAGGATAGTAATGATGAGAATGATCATAATGAGGATAGTAATGATAATAATGATAATAATACATTACAATAATACTGATTATCAATGATAGTAATAATGATAGTAATAATAACAATAATGAAATTAATAATAATAATACTAATAATGCCAATAATTGTAATATCAATGATAATGATAATGATGATAACAAGGTATATGGCTGTGACAGTGACCCATTAATACCAGTAAAAGACGGTGATGATAATGATAGTAACAGCAATTAGGATGGTATTGAAAATGATCATCAGGTATATAGCGATAATGATATTTGTAAAATCAACAATAGATATTACGTTGATAGATTTACAGGTAAGAAAGGTGGGAAATTAGAAGATAAGTAACTATTACTTTACGCAAACTTCAGAAATTAATTCTCGTTCGGTCTCTCTCTTTCTCTCTCTTTCTTTCTTTCTTTCTCTCTCTCTTTCTCTCTCTCTCTCTCTCTCTCTCTCTCTCTCTCTCTCTCTCTCTCTTTCTCTCTCTCTCCCATTCTCTCTCTCTCTCCTCTCTCTCTCTCTCTCCCTCCTTCTCCCCTTTCTTTAAGTTCTCCCTATCCCTATCCCTTTTCTCCATTTCCCTCTCACTCTCCCTTGTTTCCCCCTCTCTCTCTCCCTCTCCCATTCTTCCCCATCTCCATCCCCCCTTTCTCCATCTCCCTCTCTCCATCTCCCCTTTCTTGCCCCTCTCCCTCTCACTCTCCCTCGCCATCTTCCCCTTCACCCCCCCTCTCCCTCTCTCACTCTCCCTTTCGCAATTTCCATCTCCATCCCCCTTTCTTCCCCCTTTCCATCTCCCCTTCCATCTCTCCCTCTCCATCTTCCCTTTCTTCCCCTTCTCCATCTCCCCTTTCTTCCCCCTCTCCCTCTCACTCTCCCTTTCCCTCTCCATCTCCCTCTCCCTTTCTTCCCCCTCTCCCTCTCCCACTCCCCTTTCACCATCTCTATCTCCCTCTCTCCTTTTCTCCCCCCCTCTCTCTCCCACTCCCCTTTCTCCCTCTCCCTCTCCCTCTCTCACCCATGGAAAGGCCACCGCCACCGCCACCGCCTTCGTCACCAGCCCGCCGGTCGATGCACCTGAAACTGAGTGAATCCCAGGGTGATACTTCACAGGAGGCCCCCCGCAGGTTCAGGAGATGGGGGCGGGGTGGGGCGTTGGGGTGGGGGGTGGGTGCGGGGGGAAGGGGGGTGGAGGTTGGGGTATATGGGTGGTGGGGGAGGAAGAGAAGAAAGGGGTGGGGGTTAGGGGAGGAGGGAGTGGGGGGGGAAGAGGGAGTGGGGGAGGAAGAGAGGAATTGGGGGTTTGGGGAGGTTGGAGTATATGGGTGGTGGGGGAGGAAGGGAGAAAGGGCTGGGGGCTAGGGCTGAGGAAGAGGGAGAGGCAGTGGGGGAGGAAGAGAGGTTGGGGGTTTGGGGTTCCGGGAGGGGTTTGGGGAGGTTGGGGTATATGGGTGGTGGTGGAGGAAGAGGGAGAAGGGCTCGGGGTTAGGGGGAGGAAGAGGGGGAGTGGGGGAGAAAGAGAGTTTGGGGGTTCCGGGAGGAAGTGCGGGGGGAGGTTGGGGTATATGGGTAGTGGGAGAGGAAGGGAGGTAGGGGTGGGGGTTGGGGGTGAGGAAGAGAGGTTGGGGTTGGGGGTTAGGAGAGGGAGTGGGGGAGGATTAAAGAGAGGTTGGGGGTTCTGGGAAGGGGGTTTGGGGGGAGGTTGGAGTATGAATGATGGAAGAGGAAGGATGGCAGAGGATAGGGGTTAGGAAAAGAGGGGAGAAGGAGATGGGATTGAAAGGACGTGGGGAAAGGATATTGGGGGGGGTAAGAGGGAGGTTGGGGACGAGGTTCCTCTGTCTCACCGTGGGGAGCGAATGTCATCCTTTGAGGACAGAAGAAGTGGGGGAGGAATAGGGAAAGGGGGAAGTCAGGAGAAAGGGGAAGAGGGAAGCGCGTGGGGAGGAGAGAGAGAGAGAGAGAGAGAGAGAGAGAGAGAGAGAGAGAGAGAGAGAGAGAGAGAGAGAGAGAGAGAGAGAGGGAGAGAGAGAGAGAGTGAAGAGGAGAGAAGAGAGAGAGAGCGGAAGAGGGAGAAGGGCAGAGACAGACAGATAGAGAAAGAGAAAGAAAGAAAGAGAGAAAGAGATGGGGGGTGAGATAGGAAAAAAAGAGAGAAAGAAAGAAATAGAGAGATAAGAAAAGAAAGAAAGAGAGAATAAAAAAGGGAAATTTTATGCCACGCTAAGTTACAAATACTTCAAGTTTCAATTACAAGCAGACACTTTAACAAAGGAAAGCTCAGATGCAAATAGAAACGTTAACAAAGAAAATGGACGAAGCATATTTGAATTTCTATCTTCCAATAACGCAGATACATAGACAAGACAACACAAATAAAGGCAGAAATCAAAAGAAATCAATGAATATGGAATAGGAATATACGCAAATACATGCAAATACAAATGAATACACGAACGAACACCCAAAAATAGGTACAGATAAGGGATGGTACAGATAAAAGCGGATACAAAATAAACAAAATATAGAGCGTAGTCAAGCAGTATTTATGTCATGTTACCGAGACCTGACGCCGTTCCTGGCCTGGTTCTGACGCTATGTATTTGTTCTTAACTTTTATATATATATATATATATATATATATATATATATATATATATATATATATATATATATATATATATATATATATATATATATATATATATATATATATATATATATATATATATATATATATATATATAAATGTCTACTCACTTTCATATCCTTATATCCTTATGTTTGGTACTTATTGGGAGTTGGATAAGGAGTACAAAGTTAAAAAAAACTGAGATTAATATTACGTACAGTGTTTGCTTGATTGCTGATATTTTTCTCGCATTTTGATAATTTGTTTTTGTCTAACAATTTCCAGTTATTCAAGCTTCTTATTAGCATCATTTCCTTTTTCTTTTTTAGAATGATTAAGAAAAAATCCTGGATCCGAATCGAAACCAAAGTCTAATGGCATGCAAATTAGATTAAAACACACCTCTGGTATTTCGCAAAATTCTGTTCATGACTTTTTGAGTAATCCTGCTAAAGAACATACAAACTTGCTAACTAACCAACACTACCAAAAACACAACCCTTCTTGGCGGAGGTAATTATAATGATAGTAATGATAGTAATAATAATAATGGTAATAATAATGATAATAACAATAATAATAATAGTAATAATAGTAATAATGATAATAATAATGATAATAATAATAATGATAATGATGATGATGATGGTAATGATAGTAATGATGATAATAAATGATAGCAGAAATGATACGACTAATAATAATGATATGATAATGAAAATAGTGATAGTAATATTAATGGTAATGATCATAAAAAATATTGATATTAACAATACTAATAATAATAATAATAACAGTAAGTATATTAATAGCGATAAAGTAACAAACATGAAAAATACGGATAATGATAACAACACAGACTGTTCGCATTTGAAAATAATCAACGCATTCGAACACCAAGCGACTAACTCCGCCTCGTATAAACGATACCAGTTCAACCCTTCTTCACCGGAGCAGAAATACGTGAATTCTCTTTTTCGAAAATAATCCTTCCATTTCATCACTGGATTAATTACGGCTCTCGTTAGGGACCAGGTTTTTTTTTTCTTTCTTTCTCTTTCTTTTTTTTCTCTTTTACTAAACCGTGCACTAACTATTCGAAACGTTATATGGTCACAGGTTAGATATAAATACAAGCAAGCAAACATATGAATGGGTAAACTAATACATAAATCTTATAAACAAATACGTAATATAAAGTGTTTATTTCTAAGTATATAAGAAAATATGTAATTTTTTTTTTTTTTTTTTTTTCTTTTTTTTTTTTTTTTTTTTTTTTGCTTTTTCGAATAGAACAAAACGGTAACCGAGCGAACACGCCGATGATTACGGTGTAAAACAAAATGACTTAAAAAGTCGATTACACACGCATTAAAAAGAAAACCAATAATTCGTTAGTGAGTTCGATGGGAGAGAAAGCGAGCGGGCGAGAGAGACAGACAGACAGACAGACAGACAGAAACAGAGAGTAAAAGAGAGAAAAAACAGGCAGACAGACAGCCAAATAGACAGACAGACAGAAAATAAGAGAGAGGGAGAGAGAACGGGGGAGAGAGAGTTAGAGATAGGGAGAGAGAGATAGGGAGAGGGAGAGAGAGAGAGAGAAAGAACAAGGGAGAGAGGGAGAGAGAGAGAGAGAAAGAGAAGAGAGAGAGTTAGAGAGAGAGAGAGAGAGAGAGAGAGAGAGAGAGAGAGAGAGAGAGAGAGAGAGAGAGAGAGAGAGAGAGAGAGAGAGAGAGAGAGAGAGAGAGAGAGAGAGAGAGAGAGAGAGAGAGAGAGAGAGAGAGAGAGAGAGAGAGAGAGAGAGAGAGAGAGAGAGAGAGAGAGATTCGCAGTGTAAAGTTTAGGCACGAGGTAGCGAGCCGAAAATAGTAAACAATTCTCCAATGCGAATACGAAGGATTATCAATACATGCGAGGTCACACACACACACACACACACACAGCAAACAAAGAATCAGACAGACAGACAGAAATCTCTCATTCTCTCTCTCTCTCTCTCTCTCTCTCTCTCTCTCTCTCTCTCTCTCTCTCTCTCTCTCTCTCTCTCTCTCTCTCTCTCTCTCTCTGTCTCTCTCTCTCTCTCTCTCTCTCTCTCTTTCTTCCTCTCTCTCTCTCTCTCTCTCTCTCTCTCTCTCTCTCTCTCTCTCTCTCTCTCTCTCTCTCTCTCTCTCTCTCTCTCTCTCTCTCTCTCTCTCTCTATTTCTCTCTCTCTCTCTCTCTCTCTCTCTCTCTCTCTCTCCCTCTCTCCCTCCTTCCCTCTCTCTTTCCATCCCCCTCTCCTCCCTCCTCCCTCCCTCCCTCCCCCCCTCCCTCCCTCCCTCCCTCCCTCCCTCCCTCCTCCCTCTCTGCCTCCCTTTCCCTCTCTCTCTCTCTCCCTCCCTCCCTCTCTCCCTCCCTCCCTCCCTCCCTCCCCCCCTCTCTCTCCCTCCTTCCTCTCCCTCTCTCCTTACCTCCCTCCTTCCCTCCCTCCCTCTCTCTCTCTGGACATAGTTCCCCCAACGACAACATCCTATAACATCCTCGACCGCCGTTTCTCACTGACATCCTGTATGTGTGGAAAGTTGATCTTCGAATGACATTTATATTTGTTGTTTCCTCCCTGTCCTTTCTACGGCGTTCGTTTTTCTTCTTCTTCTTCTTCTTCTTTTCTTCTTTCTTCTACTTCTTCTTCGTGTTCTTTTTTCTTCTTCTTCTTTCTTCTTTTTCTTCTTCTTCTTGTTCTCCTTTCTTCTACTTCTTCTCCTACTTCTTCTTCTTCTTCTTCTTCTTCTTCTTTCTTCTACTTCTTCTTTCTTCTTCTTCTTCTTCTCTCTTCTTCTTTCTTCTTCCTCTTTTTGTTCCCCGATGATCCTCCGCTTCTGATATCCTCCCTTCCATCTCAATGCTTCCTTTACAAGCAATGGCGATGTGTTTGCTTTCCCTTCTATTTCTTCTTCTTCTTCTTCTTCTTCTTCTTTCTTCTCCTTCTATAGTCTTCTTCTTCTTCTTCTACTTCTACTTTCTTCTTCTTCTTCCCCTTTCTTCTTCTTTCTTCTTGTCCCCCGATGATCCTCCGCTTCTGATATCCTCCCTTCCATCTCAATGCTTCCTTTACAAGCAATGGCGATGTGTTTGCTTTCCCTTCTATTTCTTCTTCTTCTTCTTCTTCTTCTTCTTCTTTCTTCTCCTTCTATAGTCTTCTTCTTCTTCTTCTACTTCTACTTTCTTCTTCTTCTTCTCCTTTCTTCTTCTTTCTTCTTGTTCCCCGATGATCCTCCGCTTCTGATATCCTCCCTTCCATCTCAATGCTTCCTTTACAAGCAATGGCGATGTGTTTGCTTTCCCGCGTTTCCCTTCAGCGCTTTCCATTTCCCTTCGCATTCAAAGCCAAACTGCCTTCGCTAGGTTTTTGATATTCATGCCTCTGGTGTAAATGAGACGCGAGAATGGACAGAGAGTATTTTTTTACCTGTTGGGGAAGAAAAAGTCTCTCGTTCTGTCGGTTTTGAAGTGTGTTCTGCTCTGTTAACAATATAGACCTGTCTGTTTTCGTATCGAAAATGAACCCTGATATATTGCCTCTGGTGTAAATGAGACGCGAGAATGGACAGAGAGTATTTTTTTACCTGTTGGGGGAAAAAAATGTCTCCTCACGTTCTGTCGGTTTTGAAGTGTGTTCTGCTCTGAGGTTGGCTGGCTGTTGACAATATAGAGACCTGTCTGTTTTCGTATAAAAAATCAACTCTGATATTCATGCCTCTGGTGTAAATGAGACGCGAGAATGGACAGAGAGTATTTTTTACCTGTTGGGGAAAAAAAGGCTCGTTCTGTCGGTTTTGAAGTGTGTTCTGCTCTGAGGTTGGCTGGCTGTTAACAATGTAGACCTGTCTGTTTTCGTATCAAAAATCAACTTTTATATATTGCCTCTGGTGTAAATGAGACGCGAGAATGGACAGAGTATTTTTTACCTGTTGGGGAAAAAATGTTTATTGTTTGAACAGCAGTCTCTCGTTCTGTCGGAATTGAAGTTTGTTCTGCTCTGAGGCTGGCTGGCTGTTAACAATATAGACCTGTCTGTTTTAGTATTGAAAATTACCTCTGTGTCTGATATATACTCCCACATAAATTCAACTCTACCACAAACCCATTATTGGCTACTTTTCGTTAACTATTGTAATTCCGATGTAATTCTAATCGCATACGTTGTAAATATAATGTAAAAGGTGTTTTGCGCGTTGAGGAATTAGCATACCAATTGCCTATGGCTATAAAACAGGTGTTTAGTACTTACAGAAAGAACCACTTGGCTCCTAAAAGAGGAATCACTAATTTAATGGGAGAAATTGTTGCAGAGGAAGGAATTTTAGTAAGGGGAAGGGCAATGAAATGGTATGCTCTGTATACTGTGTACTCGTATAGATAAACGAAATAGCAGTATGTCCCTTTATACAGGCAATAACGAGTTAGCATTGCTCGGTTCTCTCGTTCAGAGGCTCAGTACGAGGACCACAATAGGCATTTAGTCAGTAGTTTTCTGTTCAAAGGGAATATAAGGAGTTGGTTGTCTATCAGCGATTGGTTTTATTTAATTTATTTAATTTGTTTCCTAAATTGCTCTAATCATCAACGCTGCAAAGGACAAAAAATAAAACTATATATATATCAGTAATTATAAATCATGGATCAAGAATGTGGATATATTTGAAGCAACTTACGATATCAAGCACAAATATTGAGGCTACTGAGGCAATCTCGTGTACCCCGTAAATATGGGAGTCATTTATTATACCTTGCCGCAAATACCCAGAAGAGGTATATATAAAACAGAGACGATCAGCAAATGAATTTCTCCGGAACCGCATTTCCAGTTCGTACACCAGCGAGCATCAGCCGAGTTCCCCCAAATGTATTATACACCATAAGTCATTCGGCTTTCAGAGGACACTTTTAACCACGCTCTTTTCTGACTTCCGGAGAGAGAGAGAGAGAGAGAGAGAGAGGCTGCCGGATGGATTAGTCAGGGACCTGCATCATGTAGTTGGCCATTTGCAGAGTTATTTAGTGCAGGTCTGTCCACGTGTGTATGTGTGTATTTGTTTTCGGTTTGTTTGCGTGTTCGAGTTGGCTTGGAATGAGAGAGAGAGAGAGAGAGAGAGAGATGAGTATGGGCATTCCAGAGAGCGTTTTTTTTTTCTCTCTCTCTCTCTTTCTCGCCCTCGCTTTCTCTCTCTTTTTTTCATTTCACTTTCGGTATTTTTGAGTTCTTCCCCTTTCCCCAACCGACCTGTCTGACCTTTGTTCCGCTCCGGTGTATGTATGTGTGTCTGTGTCCAAACTTCGTTTTCCAATAGCCTCATTTTTCATGCGTTTTCTCGGCCACCTCCATTTCACCTTATTGCCAATCGATCTTCCTTTTTTTTCTTTCTTCGAGTCCCTCCCCCTTTTGCATGCCTTTCACCTTTCTTCGCCTCGACATGACCCGCTTTCCTCTCGGCTCCTTCGCTCGCTCTTCGGACGGACCTCCAGCACGCGAGGTCTTCACGCTGTTGCCACGTCGACTCTGCAACAGCGCATTCCACCGAGGCCACAGCGGCAGGTGGCTTGAGGATCCCATTAATTATCGTTAATATATAAAGCAAGAAGTCCACGGCGACAAGATGCTTCGTCGGTTTAATATTTCGTTAAGGAGGAGATGGAGAGAGAGAGAGAGGAGTGGAAGAGAGAGAGGGGGGGGGAGAGAAAAAAAAGAGAGAGAGAGGCATGAGAGAGAGAGAGAGGGAGGGAGAGAAAGAGAGAGAGAGAGGGAGGGGTAGGGAGAGAGAGAGAGAGAGGGATAGGGAGAGAGAGAGAGAGAGAGAGAGAGAGAGAGAGAGAGAGAGAGAGAGAGAAAGAAAGAAAGAAAAAAAGAAAGAAAGACAGACAGACAAAACAGACAGAGACAGACAGGCAGACAGAGGCAGAGAGACGAAAAAAAGGAAAGAAAGAGAGAAAGTATTTATCCCGCCTTTCTTACCTCCACCGCGAGACGACTCCGCCACAAGGCAGTATGTTGACACCTGCCGCCGCCGGTGTTCTGGAAGTTGAAAAAGACCCGCATGCAGCTGATGGAAGATTCTTGTTTATTCCTCCCTCCTTTTATTTTAAACAACAAAACGAATCCTCTAAATCTAAACTCCATCTCTGCCGGCGCACATACCACAGCAGCGCGTCGCGGCTTCAGACCTCACACCTCGCTGACAGCAGAGGAGAGTCCACGCGCGGTCCAATCCCCAGAGTTCAGGCGCAAAGTGCACTCGCGCTGTGCTGATAGATTTCCATTCCACTCAAGGTGTGAGTGAAGGAATATCGACGACCTCTGTGTGACTCCCGGCTGCCGGCTGAGACCTTTCGAACAATGCAAACATTTCCGACAACAAAAGCTCCTGGAATTGATCTCGGGGAGAGGGAGAGGGAGAGAGAGAGAGAGAGAGAGAGAGAGGGAGAGAGAGAGAGAGAGGGAGAGAGAGAGAGACGGAGAGAGAGAGAGAGAGAGAGAGAGAGAGAGAGAGAGAGAGAGAGAGAGAGAGAGAGAGAGAGAGAGAGTGTGTGAGAGAGAGAGAGAGAGAGAGAGAGAGCGAGAGAGAGAGAGAGAGAGAGAGAGAGAGAGAGAGAGAGAGAGAGAGAGAGAGAGAGAGAGAGAGAGAGAGAGAGAGAGAGAGAGAGAGTGAGAGAGAGGGAGAGAGAGAGAGAGAGAGAGAGAG
>NC_091549.1:48403927-48406427 GCF_042767895.1 Penaeus vannamei
TTCGCGCCATTAAATAGAGCTCGGCGGATTCCCCGCTAAGATAATGTGTCTTGATGCACGTCTCTTTAATAGCATCATGACACACATCTCGAGTAAAGGATGATGAAAAATGAAATTAAAAATGGAGAAGATAATCATAACAACGTTAAACTTAAACAAAACAAAATAGGAAAACGAAAAAAAAAATGAAAATGAAAAATGGAAAAGACAATCATAAAAACGTAAAAACATTAACAAAAAAAACATGGAAATTAAAATGAAAAGTGGAGAAAACAATCATAAAAACGTAAAAACATTAACCAAAAAAAAAGAAAAGCGAAAAAAACAACCCATCCCCCCCACACACAAAAAAAAAATCAAGTTGCCAAAAAGTGCAAAAGTGCATCATAATGGAATGAAAAAAAGGCTTATAAATAACACGAGAACATCTGGAAGGGAACTATGCTAGCTACTATTCTTGCAGATGAGCGTTCTGACGACCACCACAAGGGAAATGTCTTGCTGAGGGTGAAAGAAAATAGTTACAGAAACAGCACATGGAACATTCACCTCATCTTGGCGCAGAGAGGGAGAAGGGGGGGGGGTGAAGGGAGGGAAGGAGGATGAGAGGGAGGGAAGGAGGTTGAGAAGGAGGGAGTGAAGGGAGGGAAGGAGGATGAGAGGGAGGGATGGAAGGAGGGAAGGAGGCTGAGAGGGAGGGAGAGGAGAAGGAGGGAGGAAGGGAGGGAAGGAGGCTGAGAGGGCGAGAGGGAGGAGGTTGAGAGGGAGGGAAGGAGGCTGAGAGGGCGAGAGGGAGGGAAGAGACTGGAAGGAGGCTGAGATGGAGGTTGAGAGGAAGGAAGAGGAAGGAGGCTGAGAGGGCGAGAGGGAGGAGGGAAGGAGGTTGAGAGGAAGGAGAGAGAGGGAAGGAGGCTGAGAGGGTGAGAGGGAGGAGGGAAGGAGGTTGAGAGGGAGGGAGGGAGGGAAGGAGGTTGAGAGGGAGAGAGGGAGGAGAAGGAGGATGAGAGGGCGAGAGGGAGGAGGGAAGGAGGTTGAGAGGGAGGGAAAGAGGATGAGAGGGAGGGAGTGGAGAAGGAGGGAGGGAGGGAAGGAGGATGAGAGGGAGGGAGAGAGGGAAGGATGCTGAGGGGGCGAGGAGGGAGGGATGGAGGCTGAGAGAGAGGGAAGGAGGCTGGGATGGACGGAGGGAGGAAGGGAGGGAGGGTGGTGATAAAAAGAGAGGAGAAGCAAGAGGAAGAAAGGTATAGAGAGACGGGACATGTAAGAGAGAGAGAGAAAGAGAGACAGATAGATGAAGAAAAGGACAGACGGAGAGAAAAGAGATAAAGGGACAAACTGACGCAACAGAAGAATCAAGAAAAAAAAACAAGGATAATAAAAGAAAGAAAGAAAAAAAAGCGAGCAAAACGAGAAAAGAAAGAAGACATAAGCGAAAAACGGGGAAAAAACGAAAAAAAACAGGGAGAATAAAAGAAAGAAGAAAAAAAAGCGAGCAAAACGAGAAAAGAAAAAGACATAAGAAGCGAAAAAACGGGAAAAAAACGAAAAAAAAAGAAAGTAGAAAGTGAGACACAAAAAGCCGAACTGCCAACAAGCCAAGTCGGTAGTCGGGCCGAACAACCGACCAACGGCATCCACGAGCCCACATCGACGGCTGATTGGGGGAACCGACCAAGGGCGCCGATGGCCAGGTAAGGGGGGGGGGGGTCAGTAGGAGGGGGAGAGGAAGGGTAAGGATTAGGGGGATAGACCGGGGGGGGGATGTAGGGGAGAGGGGTCAGGAAGAGGCGGAGGTGGCAGGAATTAGGGAAGGGAGAAGAAGATAGGGATTAACGGAAGGTCTTGAAGGATAGGAAGGGCAGGAAGTGGGGATATGGAAGAGAGAAGAGAAAAATAACCTTCCGAGGGGATAGAGCTTGTAAGATGGGATGGAGAAGAAGGAGAAAGGAGTCTGAGAGAGAGAGGGGGGGAGGGGAGAGAGAGAGAGAGAGAGAGAGAGAGAACTTAAAAAAT
This sequence comes from Penaeus vannamei, assembly GCF_042767895.1. Lineage (NCBI taxonomy): Eukaryota > Metazoa > Arthropoda > Malacostraca > Decapoda > Penaeidae > Penaeus > Penaeus vannamei. The sequence goes on from NC_091549.1 coordinate 48,405,941, forward strand.
CGATGTTTTTAAAGAATGAGATTTTTTTTTTCTTAAACTAGAGGAAAAGCGAGGGGAGCAAGGGGGAGGGGGGAGGGGAGGGGAGGGAGAGGGGGAGACAAGGAGGAAGTAGATGAAAGCTGAGTGGATAGAGACCAAAATCACCAGGTGAGAATAGAGAGAGAAAGAAAGGGAGGGAAGGAGAGGGGAGAGAGTCTCGGAATGAATAGGGGGAGATGGATGGGAACACAATAGCCAAGCAGGGAAAGAGGAACACACCGAGAAAAAAAAAAAGACGAGGGGAAAAAATGGGGATCCGTTTCTCGGAGTGAGGGGAGCCGAGGGGACTGGGGTGGGGGTGGGGGGAGGGGGGCGGCGACGAAGAGGGGGCTCAAGGCAGCAGAAGGGTCGATTACATAGCTATTGAAGACGTCCCCTGAGTATTATCAAGAAGGAGATACGACCACAGGGGATGTGGGGCTGGGATGGAACGCAAGGATGTATTTTC
>NC_091549.1:48418927-48423927 GCF_042767895.1 Penaeus vannamei
TCTCTCTCTCTCTCTCTCTCTCTCTCTCTTTATTCTCTCTCTCTCTCTCTCTCTCTCTCTCTCTCTCTCTCTCTCTCTCTCTCTCTCTCTCTCTCTCTCTCTCTCTCTCTCTCTCTCTCTCTCTCTCTCTCTCTCTCTCTCTCTCTCTCTCTCTCTCTCTCTCTTTCACCCTCTCTCCCTCTCTCCCCCTCTCTCTCTCTCTCTCTCTCTCTCTCTCTCTCTCTCTCTCTCTCTCTCTCTCTCTCTCTCTCTCTCTCTCTCTCTCTCTCTCTCTCTCTCTCTCTCTCTCTCTCTCTCTCTCCCGTTCTCAACAACATTGCAGTATCATTTCAAATTATATTCATACATATTCAACAGTACTTCAGGCTCAAGTATCACACATTTTTATCATACTTATTACCAGTTCCATAAGCACTTTTTTCTTCCCTTTATATATGAAAATCTTTTGCACAAAGAGAAAAGTCCTTACACTTGAAATATGTGTTATTTATTCAGTTTCCCCTCGTTTGCGGAATACGTTCTCTTTCCTCCACGCTTCATGCCATCATAGAAAATGGGATTGCAGTGCTCAACACCTATAATAGAATCTGTAACTCGGTGAAATCTTGATTGGAAGGGACTGTATGCATACGAATTTGATGTGAACATGTGTGTATGTATGTGTATGCATGAAGCGTGTAAATATTATGTAGGTTATACGATTTCAAGTAACACATTCATCTTAGGTGTTGTCTGTGTGTGTGTGTGTTTTTTTTTTTTTAAGCAATTTCGAATAAAAGGAAAATTTACGACACGAAGAAATGGAAAAGGAAAGAAAAAAAAAACAGTAAAATGAAAATCGCCCTTTGTCATCTCATCACTTGTCTCCGCTGCAGGAATAGAATAGAAAATCTTCGTCTTATTTGCCGCCATGAAAAGGATTTGCTAAATCTCTTTCTTTCTTCTTTTCTTCCTTTTTTTTCTTTTCTTTTTTATTTCCGCATGTTGTGTCGTTATTTTTGTTTTCTATTCACTCACTCTTTCTCTCTCTCTGCCTCTGTCTCTTTTTCTGTCTCTTTCTTTCTTTCTCTCTCTCTCTCTCTCTCTCTCTCTCTCTCTCTCTCTCTCTCTCTCTCTCTCTCTCTCTCTCTCTCTCTCTCTCTCTCTCTCTCTCTCTCTCTTTCTTTCTCTTCTTTCTTTCTTTCTTTCTCTCTTTCTTTCTTTCTTTCTTTCTCTCTCTCTCTCTCTCTCTCTCTCTCTCTCCCTCTCTCTGTCTGTCTTTCTCACTCTCTCTCATTTTCTTCCTCTCCCTCTCCCTTCTCTCTTCCTGTCCCTATCCCTTTCTCTCCTTATCTCACCCTCCCTCCATGTTTCCCCCTCTGTCTCACTCACTATCTTCCTCCTCTCTCTTTTTCTCCCCCCTTCTCTCTCTACCTCTCCCTCTCTCTCTCTCTCTCTCTCTCTGTCTCTCTCTCTCTCTCTCTCTCTCTCTCTTTCTCGCTCTCTCTCTCTCTCTCTCTCTCTCTATCTCTATCTCTATCTCTATCTCTATCTCTATCTCTATCTCTATCTCTATCTCTCTTCTCTCTTCTCTCTTCTCTCTTCTCTCTCTCTCTCTCTCTCTCTCTCTCTCTCTCTCTCTCTCTCTCTCTCCCATTTAGTCTAATGCTCATACATAAGATGTTATCCTAAAAGTTCTTAAAGTGGATGGAATCTTCAAAGTTATAATTAATTTGACGCCTGATAATATTTTTTAAACTTGTCTTTATATGTAGGCCTCTCCCATCATATTATTTTTTGTCACTGTATTTATGTTTTTTTTTTTTTAATCGCCATCCTGAGAGTCGACGGATCATGACGAGATGTACGAGGCATAGAAAAAAAATATTCAAAATACACTAATTTGAAAAAAAAAAGATCAAATGGAAAGGAGGAAGCTCAAAGAAATTATGATAAAAAAGAGGGTAAAAGAAAAAAAAAACAATAAAGTGTCGAAAGGAAAGGAGGGAGATAAAAGAAATGATAATAATGATAGAAATTACGATAAGGATGAATAAGTAAACAGACGATTCTATCACTATTGTTGTTTTTCTTTTTTTCTTTTATTTCTAAGTTGTATGCAATTTGTAAGCGAAGGTTTTTAACCATTTTAGAAGATCTAGAGGGAGATTACATCATACAGTAAGGTTTGCCAAGTAATATTGTATACATAAGCATAATTTTCCTTCAAATTTGCGCTTTGTTCTACTGTATTATCTTCATCATTGCTGTTGATATTATCATATAATCACTGTCATTATTATCATAACTATTATCATCCTTAGATAGATTTTTTCTGGAGAATTATATATATAGCAGCACGTATGTCTCGATAGAGTACCCCCCCCTCTCACCCACCCACTACTCCTTCAAAACAAAGGACTGACCGCCATCTTTAATAATAGTGAAGCCCTTAAGTTTATTGATATTAACTTAAAATCCACCCTATAAGCTATTCATTATTACCGATCAATATTGCCCAAAAGCGATCGATCACAGCCTGTTGCCACACATTAAAAGCTGTTATATATTTAGGCGTGATATATAGCTGTTGAAAAGGGGATTTTTATAGCAGTTTGTCAGGCATTTTATATTTAGATTCTGTGGGAATATAAATATGTCGTTTGGAGGGCTATTATTCTCTTTCAGAAATATGAGAAAGCTACTGGACAGTTTCGAAGACAGATGGTCATTACGAATAAAATGCATGGCTATCCCACAAATTATGTCATGCAATTGTATCATTAAAATACCATCATGACACCAACAAGGAACCACTGTAAGCAACCGTTATGGCAAACAAGCAAACCAAACCAGATCCTAGACAACAGCCCGAAATGCTGTCACACGAACAATATCCCTTTATCATCATAATTACCCTAGAGTCGGCATTCTAAGGCTTCGTGAAACGTAATAAGCTTTTCCGATATCTGTATAAGGCCATACCCCTTATAACTGACTTAAAACGTCCAAATTTCGGGTCAAGGAGGAGACCTAGCTTGGGTACACTTGCTTCTCGCGGCGTCCGGCAACGAGCAACACGTGATGGTTCGGGTTTGTTGATGTGCATGCATTTCGTCCCGCACTGCTGTTGGCCTGAAGGGACTTACTTTTGTCTCTGCTTGTGTAGCAAAACTGGCTGGTAGCTACTGCAGAATAAGGGTGGAGGAATCTTTGATATGCTTGTTTTTTTGTTTTTGTTTTTGTTTTGTAGTCCTTCGTCATAATGTGTTTTTATACGGAAAGCTTTTGTTGTAATTGTTGGCCTTGGCAGAGGGCCAAAGAGAAGACTGAGGACCTCTCACTTGAAGGACCAGCTTTGTGTTATCAAACTGAGCCGTCTTTTTGAAGTAGGACTCCCTCTTTTAAGTGATGGATCCTTAATTGATTTGGGGTTATTTTCGTATCACTTACATTCGAGATCTTTCTATTGTTCTATTGATCATTATTGGATAGGTGCTTATTTTTCTTAGTCGATTCGGTAATCGTTATGGTAAAGGATTGTTTTTCGTGTTTTAACAGTATTTTAATAGAATTTTAACACGAGGTTATTTAACTGTATTTTTTAACACAAGGTATTTTAACAGTATTTTAACGCGAGATATTTTAACAGTTTTTCAACAGTATTTGAACACGTGGACTGCTCATCGATCGGTGCTTTTGTTTTCCCAACGCTTCCACAATCAGTGGTAAATTGTAAAGGTGATAGCTATATCGGATTAAATTAAAGAAAAAAAAAACTATCATGTACTATTATATGAACGATCAAATTGAGTTAATTACCAACCACTTGACCGTAATTTCCCATTTCATTAGGTTTTCTGTTTACCAGTTAATACACGATTCTATACTCCAAAAATGTACCAACTGTCGCTTCAAATTTTGTTTCTGTTCTCTCGGGTGTACCTCACGGAGCTCTAATTTGCATATCTTAAGCGCTTCCTCTCTAGCTTTCTTCCCCGCTACGTAAAAGAAGAAAAAAAAATACAAACTAAATACTTGACCTTGTTCAGCTGATCACAAACGTATCCTCTGTGAGACGAGACCAAGTACAATCCCCTCACAGGCTTTCTGTTGGAGTTGTTCCGTGGGAATCGCGTCCTCTTTCCCTTGTAATTTATAAAGGCAGACGTTTCCTTTTATGTGAAAACGGAATACTTGGTTCCGCTCCACAGAATAACATTTACTCTGTAGTTTTCCGGTTCTCTTGGGCGAACTCAGGCCGGCTGGGAGGTAGCACTGTGGACCTAGAATGATATATATATATATATATATATATATATATATATATATACATGTGTTTGTGTGTAAATATATATATACATGTGTTTGTGTGTAAATATATATATATACATGTGTTTGTGTGTAAATATATATATATATATATATATATATATATATATATATATATATAGAGAGAGAGAGAGAGAGAGAGAGAGAGAGAGAGAGAGAGAGAGACAGACAGACAGACAGACAGACAGACAGACAGAGAGAGAGAGACAGAGATAGATAGGCAGACAGAAAGAGAGAGAGAGAGATGTATATATTTTTGTTTATATTTCTTTTTTTTCTAGATTATCTTTATATTTGATTCTGATTCTGATCGTTAGGGGATCCTCTTTCTCATTTTTACTCTTTTTGTATTTATTTCTATCTTACATTATCGTTTCATTTTATTCTACTATTATTTTCACATGCTTGGTAGATATGAATCTTATCTTTATTTTCCTTTTGCGGTATAAGAGGAACGCCTTATATAATAATTAAAGTTTGCCTTAACTTTCGAAAAGTATTTATAACTATATTTTTGATGAAAATACTTTGGGATTACGGACAGAAACCTTGGAGATCTAGCGTTCCGGATCCCGGTAACGTAAACTAACCGATCTTTTGTGGTTTGTTTTGGGAATGAATGAAACAAAGGTGGTTCTAACATCTAACAGTCAGAAAGGTGGTTTGCTCGTGAAGGACAGGGACTTAAA
>NC_091549.1:48433927-48436427 GCF_042767895.1 Penaeus vannamei
CTCTCTCTCTCTCTCTCTCCGTCTCTCTCTCTCTCTCTCTCTCTCTCTCTCTCTCTCTCTCTCTCTCTCTCTCTCTCTCTCTCTCTCTCTCTCTCTCTCTCTCTCTCTCTCTTCTCTCTCTCTCTCTCTCTCTCTCTCTCTCTCTCTCTCTCTCTCTCTCTCTTCCTTTACTGACCTTTTAAAAACAGATTTTCTTCTGCGTTTATCCTTATCTTCTTACTGTAAGAATGTAACGCGTGCAATTCAGAAGGAAAGGGGAAAGGACAGACCACGATTATTTCTTATTTCTTTATTCTTTATCATTTTTATTTTATTCATTTTTACTTTGCGTTGAAGATTAGACAACGGGAGGTCACGGGGTCGCGGGGTCACGGGACTCTTGTGATACAGGGTGCAACATGGCGGCAGCTCTGGTCCTGCCTGGGAACGGTTGGCGATTTTCCACCACGTAGGAGGGAGCGGGGGTGGAGGTGGGAGTGGGTGTGGAGGTGGGTGTGGGGGTGGAGGTGGGAGTGGGGGTTGGGGTTGGAGGTGGGAGTGGGGGTTGGGGTTGGGGTGGAGGTGGAGGTGGGAGTGGGGGTAGGGGTGGGGGGGAGGTGGGAGTGGGGGTGGAGGTGGGAGTAGGAGTGGGGGTTGGGGTTAGAGGTGGAGGTGGGGGTGGGGGTGAGGGTTGGGGTGGAGGTGGAGGTGGGAGTGGGGGGTGAGGGTTGGGGTGGAGATGGAGGTGGGAGTGGGGGTGAGGGTTGGGGGTGGAGGTGGGGGTTGGGGGTGTAGGTGGAAGTGGGTGGAGGTGGGAGTGGGGGTGGGAATGGAGGTGGGAGTAAGAGTGGGGGTGGAGGTGGGGATGGGGGTGGAGGTGGGAGTAGGGGTGGAGGTGGAGGTAGAAGTGGGGGTGGTGGGGGAGTAAGGGTGGTGGTGGAGGAGGTGGGAGTGGGGGTGGAGGGGGAGTGGAGGTGGAGGGGGAGTGAGGGTGGGGGTGGAGGGGGGAGAGTGGGTGGTGCTGGGTGTGGAGGTGGGAGTAAGAGTGGGGGTGGAGGTAGAAGTGGGGGTGGGGTGGAAGTGCGAGTAGGAGTGGGGGTGGAGGTAGAAGTGTGGGTGGAGATGGAGGTGGAGCTGATGATCCAAGGGGAGCAAGAGGTGGAGGCGGGTGTGTACGCGTGAAGGTGGAGATGCAGCTGGAGGTGGAAGTGGAGGCAATGGCAGAGGTGGAGATGGAAAGGAGAACAGCTCGACAGGAGTGGATGAAATGGAAGACAGATTCGGGACCTTAAGACAGAGAGCCCGAAGGAAGGGGTGTTAAAAGGGTTCCTCTTGCAGTGTAAACAGAGGAGGGAGTGGATGAGGGTGCCTCCCCTCAGGGTGAGAAAGGGTTGGGGGCCATCCACCTGTTCCACTTGGGCCGCCGGGGGTCCAGTGGGAAGGGGGAGGGGACGGCGATCCAGCAGGAAGTATTGACGGAAGAATCCTGAGCCCGAAGAGGGCTGGGGGGGGGGGGTGGAGGGGTCCCTTTAGGCCGGAGAGCAATCCACCTGAAGGCCCGAGGAGGAGGAGGAGGAGGAGGAAGAGGAGGAGGTGGTGGTGGCCGAGGAGGGAGCCGGTACGATCCACCTGGGGTATAGGATGGGGCGACGAGGCACGCTCCACCTGGGGTCCGGGAGCGCTGGGCGGAGCTGCTTCCAGCGAAGGATCAATACCAAAGTCCTTACTGGTCCCGCTATGCCCCACCTGCCACCCCCACCGCAGCTACATCGCCGACATCGCTACAATCCGCCGCCGCTACGTTCGCCGCCCTTGCTACACACAGGTTGCTGCTACATCACGCTTGGCTCGTGCTCTTTTTCTGATGTTGCTAGCCTCGGTGTAGCGACAACCGTTAAACCTCCGCCATGCCTATACGTTAAAAAAAATACTACATTCCTGGATTCAAAGCATATGTAAAACCGCTGCTACATCGACTTCAAAGCCCTACGACGCCTGCGCTAGATCACCTGTTATTGCTACAGCGGTCAGGATCCTGTCCCTGCTAAGCCGTCGCTACAGGTACGGCTGTCAGTGCTACGTCACCGGAACGGCAGCATATCCGCTGCGAACAACAGCTGTACCCGCTGCACACACAGCATTACTCCTCTCCATGTCTATGCTGACACTGCTTCCGATATAAAACTATCTCCTTCAACACGCAGACACATTCACACACATACATACACTCACGGGCAAATTACCTCACTCACTCAAGTAAACTGGTAATACGCTGGTATTACATTACACATATTCTCTTCTTCCGTCTCCCTCTCATCTCTCTTTCTATCTATATAGCTAGCGAGCTATCTCTCTATCACACTCACGCACTCCCCCCATCTCTATCTCTCTCTCTCTCTCTCTCCCTCCCTCCCTCCCTCCCTCCCTCTCTCTCTCTCCCTCTCCCCCTCTTTCCTCCTCCCTCTCTCTCTCCCTCTCCCTCTCCCTCTCCCTCTCCCTTCCCTCTCTCCCTCTATCCCTC
>NC_091549.1:48443927-48456427 GCF_042767895.1 Penaeus vannamei
AAAAAAAGAAAGAGAGACACATCAGCTTGGATAGTTGAGAATGAATAAACCAATAATGATTATAGATATTCGTATAATACTAGCAATATAAATAACAATGGTTATGACATGAATAACAACAATAACAATAACATTGAAAGTAATAATATAAACAACTTGAAATAAAAACAGGAGTAAAAGACGCTATTACACGCCAGTTTATCAATACCGAGAAAATTCATTTCGCAATTTTTATGTGAAAGAACTTCGAAATTTTACAATACACTCGACAGACAGACTAATTTAACAGAGTTTACCCTTTCTATCGACATTTTCTGATTTTATTCACGAAACGCAGTGCTCTTTCGTTGTCTGTCTGTCCGTTTCTTTCTCTCTCTGTTTCTGTCTCTGCTTTTGTCTGTGTCAGTCTGTCTGTCTGTCTGACTCACTCTCTCTCTCTCTCTCTCTCTCTCTCTCTCTCTGTCTCTCTCTCTCTCTCTCTCTCTCTCTCTCTCTCTCTCTCTCTCTCTCTCTCTCTCTCTCTCTCTCTCTCTTCTCTCTCTCTCTCTCTCTCTCTCTCTCTCTCTCTCTCTCTCTAATTATCTCTATCTGTCTGTCTATCCATCCATCTATTTATCTATCTATCCGTCCTTCCCTCCTTTCCAACATATCTCTTTCTTCCCCTGAATCTCTTCCACTCACCTTGTCCGTGTCCCCTCCATCACTCTTTTTCTCTCCCTCTTTTCCGCTCTATTCATCTCTCCCCTCACCCTCTTTTCTACTCCTCTCCTGACTCCCTCCTACTCTCCCATTCCTCTCGAGCCTCTTCCCTCCCTCCCTTTCTCCCATTCTCTCACCCTCCCACCCTATCTCCCATTCTCTCACCTCCCTCCCACCCTCTTCTCTCCCTCTCTCCAATTCCCCCACCTTCCTCTCACCTTCTTCCCTCCCTCCCTCCCTCCCTCCTTCCCTTCCTCCCTCCCTCCCTCCCTCCCTCCCTCCCTCCTTCCCTCCTTCCCTCCTTCCCTCCCTCCCTCCCTCCCTCCCATTCTCTCACCTCCCATTCTCCCACCTCCTTCCTCCCCTCCTTCCCTCCCCTCCCACCCTCCCTCCCTCCCATTCTCTCACCTCCCTCCTCCCCTCCTTCCTTCCCTCCCTCCCTCCATCCCTCCCTCCCTCCCTCTCTCCCATTCTCCCTCCTCCCCTCCTCCCCTCCTCCCCTCCTTCCCTCCCTCCCACCCTTCTACCCTCCCCCCCTCCCCCACCTCCAAGTCTTCCCGAGGGCAAAATAGAAGTGTCACTTAACTTTATAGTCAGTGTCACTGGCACTAAAATAGAGTGACACTTGAATAGATCCTGTAGGCATCCTACTCGGGTGTTGTTAACTCTGCATCGAGAATACCACGAGACACAATGGAAAATGTGATGTTAAGGGGGTAAAAAAATGGGTTTGTATGGTGTTTAGCCTTTGTTGGTTTATGTATGGTGTTGGCGATTTTTTTTTTTTTTTGTATTGGTGGTGGTGATGTATGTTTTTGTATGGTGGTGGTGTGTGCGGTGTAGAATCCTTATTGTTTGTGTGAAGGTGTGTGGTTCGTATTACTTATGGTGCTGATGGAGGTGCATATTGTGCATGGTGTTTGTGAAATGGCGTGGTTTATATTGGCTTAGACTGTACACGGTTTTAGTAAAAGAACGGACACAGTGCCGGTAAAGGTGTAAATTGTGTCATAGTGTCCGTAAAGGTGTAGAGCCTGCATGGTATATATGAAATATCGTCCATATTGCCTTTTAAAGTTGTTGAAGGAAAGGCGTGTTCTGCATGGCATCTGCAGGTGAGTAGTCTGGAGTGTATGGTGTTAGTGTATGGTGTGGAGTTGTCTTATGGTGTGTGGTTTAGATGGGTCATGACGTCAGCGTAGGTATGTTTGGTATTAAGGTAAACTTGTGGTTTATATAACCTGTGGTGTTAGTGTCGGTATATGGTATATATTGTCTATGGTGAGAGTCTATATAAGGTTTATGGTGTTTATGGTGTTTGTGTTAGGATGTGATGTGTATGGTGTTATGGTGAAGAGCTACGTGTGTAAAGTCACTATGTGTAACGAGTCGGTGTTATGTAAGGTATATTCGCCACTATGTGTAATGAGTCAGTTTATGTAATGCATATTCCACAATTTCACTTCACTATATTTTTTCCAAACAAGATCTCACTAGGAATACTATGTCTTCCTACAAGATCTCATTTCCATTTTATCGCGGAAGTCATAAACTTCATTTTATGCCTATGATCAAGTGTCAGGAATACACACACAAACATACACGCGCACACATCCACACGCACACACACACACACACACACACACACACACACACACACACACACACACACACACACACACACACACACACACACACACACACACACACACACACACACACACACACACACACACACACACACACACACACACACACACACACACACGCACACACACACACACACACTCGCCCTCCGTCTGCTCCGGTGCTCCCAGGATAAATGTTAGCTCAGAGTGAATATTAAAAGTCATATGTCAGAAGTCTTTTGAAAAGGTCAGAAGGTTGTCGGGTCAAATATAATCCATGCGCACTGCGATTGTCATTTTTATGTAGGAATTATTAAACCGATTCTCTTCCATAATACGCGTGTCTCTTTTGTGAATGCATTTTAATCTCGTGGGGGGTTGGGTAGGTCGATAGAACGGGAAAACCAGGTGGATATTTCTCGTATCAGAAAGCTTTTTTCATTCGAAATATATATGCTTTCTATCTTCTCGTGTGTTTAAAATGCTCTGAGCTGACTAATAAGTAATTTTCCCCGTTAGAAAGATGTTTTTTTTTTTTCTTTTTTTCTTTCTTTTTTTTTGGTGGTGGTGTATGTTTTTTGTATGGTGGTGGTGTGTGCGGTGTAGAATCCTTATTGTTTGTGTGAAGGTGTGTGGTTCGTATTGTCACACTTACATACATCATGGATAGACAGGTTGATAGATAGGGTATGCGTATAAAATAAAGAGATGACGAGTATCTCATTTTTACTTTCTTGTGGATCGTCTTTATGTCTTAGATCAAGCGAAGATAAAGACATTTTGCTGGATAGCTTGACATTTATGCATTTATGATAAGTGACAGATACCACGATAAGAAATGCGTAGCAAAGGAAGAGACAAAAAGTGTAAAAAATATAGATTTTTTTTATTGTTTTTCTTTTTTTTATTGTTATTAAATTCCTTAGATTTTCTTATTGTTATTATCTCTTTCGTTTTTTACTTTGGAATTCAAACAGAAAAGGTACGTATGAGTTGATACTTTATTCAAAGGATATAAAACCTCTATGGAATTGTGCAAAAAAGGCGATAATGGCGTGGCTTAGACGTCTTATCGTGACATAAAAGAAGTGTGATTAATTAAGGAAAAAGATATTTTTAAAATCTCTATTACCAATCAATAAAAGCTAATATTTAACGGTCCCATAGATTTATCCGTCTTATAGAGGCTAAGAAGGATAGACTACGATGGGACTCTGTAGGAGAGAGGGAAAGAGAGAGAGAGGGGGAGAGAGAGAGAGAGAGAGAGAGAGAGAGAGAGAGAGAGAGAGAGAGAGAGAGAGAGAGAGAGAGAGAGAGAGAGAGAGAGAGAGAGAAAGAGAAGAGAGAGAGAGATAGAGAGGGGGAGGAGGAGGAGAGAGAGAGAGAGAGAGAGAGAGAGAGAGAGAGAGAGAGAGAGAGAGAGAGAGAAAGAGAGAGAGAGAGAGAGAGAGAAAGAGAGAGATAGAGAGAAAGAGAAGGAGAGAGAGATAGAGAGGAGGGGGGAGGAGGAAGAGAGAGAGAGGGAGAGAGAGATAGAGAGGGGGAGGAGGAGGAGGAGGAGGAGGAGGGAGAGAGAGAGAGAGAGAGAGAGAGAGAGAGAGAGAGAGAGAGAGAGAGATGAGATGAGATGAGAAAGAGGGAAGGGAGATGGAGACAGATAGAAAGAGAATGAGAGAGGGAGGGAGAAAGAGGAGGAAAGGGGGTTTTGAGAGAATGGGAGAGAGAGAAAGAGAGAGAGAGAGCGATAAATAGAGAGGGGGAGGGAGGGAGGGGAGAGAGAGAGAGAGAGAAGAAGAAGTAAGAAAGCGAGAGTAAAGGAGAAAAGGGAAAAGAAAGAGAGAGGGGAGGAATAAAGAAAGAAAGAGAACGAGAAAATGAGAGAGGGGGCAGAGAACGAGAGAATGAGAGAGAGGGATACATAAAAACAGAGAGAGAAAGAGAAAGGAAGAATTTTGCATATTAGACCTCAACAACAAAAATAAGACCTGATACAGTGCTAAAAAGAAAAAAAAACATGAACCCACACAACCCACAAACGACTATCCACAAAAACCCAACCCAACTAAACCTGTAACTCACCCTCCTCCGCCTAGAACAACCCACAAGACGAGCCAGCAAAGGCTTGGGACTTGACCATCGCTACTTACTGTTTTTTTTACGATCTTGCAGTCCACGTGAACAGTCTTCATCTGTACCTGAACACTTGTAGGCTTTCCTAGACCTTGACGCTCAGCAGATAGGTGGAAAAGAAAAACACTTGATGACTGGACGGGAGTGAGGAAAGGTTGGAGGGAGTGAAAGAGAGGGAGAGGGATAGAGAGAGAGGGGGGGAGAGAGGAAGAGGAGGGGGGAGGGAGGGAGGGAGGGAGGGAGAGGGCGAGAGTGAGAGAGAGAGAGAGAGGGGGAGGGGGGGAGGGAGAGGGAGGGAGGGAGGGAGAGGGAGAGAGAGAGAGAGAGGGGAGAGAGAGAGAGAGAGAGAGAGAGAGAGAGAGAGAAAGAGAGAGAGAGAGAGAGAGAGAGAGTGAGTGAGAAAGAGAGAGAGAGAGAGTGAGAGAAAGAGGGAAAGAGAGAGAGAGAGAGACAGATACACAGAGAGAGAGAGAGACAGACAGAGACAGAGAGAGAGAGAGAGAGAGTAAGAAAAAGAGAAATTCAGAGAGAAAACAGAGAGCAAGAGCGAAAACAAATAAAAGAGACAGAGGAGACCCGATGAACAAACACACACATCCACACGCATACCAACAGCAGCAACCGTCCCCACCCACACGCGCGCATAAAGGGACACACAAACACACACGCTCGCACAGAGACCAAAAAAAAAACAAAAAACAGCTGAGTATGTTATCCAAGAGACACACCATGTATTGAACGCCGGTCGCAGCTGGATCTGCCCGTCCTGACCCCAAGGCCGTCACTCACCTGCCGCTCACTTGCCAGGACACCACATCGGTTACTCATCAGCTGTAACCCTAGACACATCACTCATTCATCCCAGCGCCTCATCAGACCTCATGCCTACTGCCTCCGACCCCCTCCCTCTCTTGCTTATAATGAACGTTTTTCTTCTTCTTCTTCTTCTTCTACTACTTTTTTTAATCTTTTTTTTATAAATGTGTAATTTTTCTTCTTCTTCTTCTTCTTCTACTTTTTTATCTTTTTTAACGGATGTGTAATTTTTCTTCTTCTTCTTCTTCTTCTTCTTCTTCTTCTTCTTTGCGAATATGGGTAATTTTTTCTTCTTCTTCTTCTTCTTCTTCTTTTTTGCGAATGTGTAATTTTTCTTCTTCTTCTTCTTCTTTTTTGCGATTGTGTCATTTTTCTTCTTCTTCTTCTTCTTCGTCTTTTTTGCGAATGTGTAATTTTTCTTCTTCTTCTTCTTCTTTTTTGCAAATGTGTAAAATTCATATTGATCCTGATATGCGTTCTCGTCGCTCGTTCTGGGTTCTTTTTTTTAGAACTTCCTAGTCCCAGATATCTCTCTAAATGACTTGTATGTCCGCCACTTATCCTTCTCGGGTCCCTCATATATACCAATTATTTCCCCACTCTCATATGTATTCGTTTTCTCCTCTCTTGCCTCATATACCTGCTTCCCCTTCTATTCGCTGCTTCTTTGCCTACCTTAAACCTCGTTCGATTGCCTTACACCTTGCCCTATCTCCCCCACCCCCCTTTTTGGGTTTCAATACACCCTGTTTCCTTGCCCCTAAACCTAGTCCCCGTACACCCTGTTTTGATTGTGTAAAACCCTGTTCCTTTACAACCTGTCTTAACATATAACCATAACTTATTCTCTCTCCTAGTTCCTTGTAACATATAACCATAACTTATTCTTATTAATTATTAATAATTTATATTTTATAATTTATAATTTATAATAATAAAGAATAACTTATTCTTATTATTATTCTTATTCTTATCATTATTATTATTATTAACCCTTGTAACATATAACCATAACTTATTCTCTCTCCTAGTTCCCTCTTGTTGCCTTACAGCTTGACCTGGTTTCTTTCAGCTTGTCCTGGTCAATTTCCCTCTACCCTGTTATCTTACACACTGCCCTTTCATGCATCCTGCCTTTTTTCCCTTTGTATCTTGCCCTGGTTTCCTTACTTACCTTACTTATCGTGCTCTCTATTCTTACACCTTGCCCTTGACACATACACCATGAACTATTCCCTTTCACCTTGACCTGCTCCCTTACACCTTGCCCATTTACCTCTCACTCTGCCCCGTTCCCTTACACCCTGCCCTCTTCCCTTACATCTTATCCAATTACCTTTCTCCCTGTCCTGCTCCCTTACACCCTACTTATTCCCCCTCACCCTGCCCTTCTCCCTTACACCTTACTCAATTACCTCTCACCCTGCCCTGCTCCCTTTCACCCTGCCCTCTTCCCTTAAACCCTACCCAATTACCTCTCACCCTTCCCTGGTTCCCTTACACCCTGCATATTCCCCCTCATCCTGCCCTGCTCCCTTACACCTTACCCAATTACCTTTCGCACTGCTCCCTTACACCTTGCCCATTTACCTTTCACCCTGCCCTGTTCCCTTATACCCGACCCAATTACCTCTCACCCTCCCCTGCTCCTTTACACCCTGCCCAATTACCTCTCATCCTGCCCTGGTTCCCTTACACCCTACCCAATTACCTCTCACCCTGATTATTCCTCACCCTTCCCTGGTTCCCTTACACCCAGCTTATTCTCTTACACCCAGCTTATTCCCTTACACCCTGCTTATTCCCTCTCACCCTGCCCTCTTCCCTTACACCCTGCTTATTCCCTCTCACCCTACCCAATTACCGTTCACCCTGCCCTGCTCCCTTCCACCCTGCCCTCTTCCCTTCCACCCTGCCCTGCTCCCTTACACCCTACCCAATTACCTTTCACCCTGCTCATTCCCCCTCACCCTGCCCTGCTAACATTGCTCTCCCAGTCCACGTCCGGAAACACGAAAATTGCCCACGCTTGATGGCAATAACTTTCACTCCGAAGGTCGACCTGGATCTAGTAAGAGTCCTCCTGGTACCGGTCGAAGCAGGGCAGTTGTTGGATGCATAAAATGGCCTTGTTGTATTAAATAAAGTATGAGGTATCGAGTGGAAATACGGTCTTAGTTGGATCAGGAGGATGGAGAAAGAGGGAATGCGATCGAGGAAGACTATAGGAACTGGAATAACGAGGAGAAGTGGGATTAGAATAAAGAAGGAAAGTGGAATTAGAATAAAGAGGAGAAGTGGAATTAGAATAAAGAAGAGAAGTGGAATTAGAATAACGAAGAGAAGTGGAACTAGAATAAAGAAGAGAAATGGAATTAGAATAACGAAGAGAAGTGGAACTAGAATAAAGAAGAAAAGTGGAAACAGAATAAAGAAGAAAAGTGGAACCAGAATAAAGAAGAAAAGAGGAGCTAGAATAAAGAAGAAAAGTGGAACCAGAATAACGAAGAAAAGTGGATTCAAATTAATAAGGAAAGATGAAAACGGGAAGAAAAAACAAACGGAAGAAAAGTAAAATAATAATAATAATAATAATAATAATAATCATAGTGAAAAAGGGAAAAAAAGATAATCAGAGTAAGAAAAAAAACAGATAAATCGTTGGAAAAAAAATGTTTCTGACGTTTGCCTACAAAAGGAAAAATGAAAACGGGAAGACAAAACAAACGGAAGAAAAGTAAAAAAAAAGAAAATAATAAATAATCATAGTGAAAAAGGGAGAAAAAAATAATAATCAGAGTAAGAAAAAAAAACTGATAAATCGTTGGAAAAAAATGTTTCTGACATTTGCCTACAAAAGGAAAAATGAAAACGGGAAGACAAAACGGAAGAAAAGAACAGAAAAATAATGATAATAATAATAATAATAATAATAATAATCATAGTGAAAAAGAGAAAAAAAAGATAAACAAAGTGAGAAAAAAAGTTGGACTCACCGTGTAGAAATACGACGAACCAGCTATTATATTTTCATAAATACCGTACCATTTCTTTGTACATTTTTTTTTACACGTTAACCAAATAAAAAATAGAAAGTTACGAAGCTAAGCTATCCTTGCTTTTACGTGAATATTCATGTGGTGTACGTACACGAATCCGCAAGTTGATGACCATGTACAGCTCTCACCACGGGAAGGGATAAAAAGAAGGTGAATTAATTGAATTAAACGATCAAAATGACTGCCAGCAATAGGTTGAAGAGTAATAGGTGTCTTAGATAAAAGGAAATACAGTGAAGAGTTACAGGTGTCTCAGATAAAAGGAAATATGAATGGAGTGTTTGATAAGCGAAGATAAGACATCGGTGCTTGATGTTTTGGGAGAAATATGTGAATGCGTTGGTAAGAGTAACGAATATATTTGAATACACTAACAGTATCTTGTTTTTAGAGATATATGCGAGGACATATACATCTTTACATCCTATTTGTAAACCGCGCAGTGATATATATATATATATATAAGCTGTGACATGTACTGAGGATAAATAGATAGCTTTGCCGAGAGAGAGAAATGTAAATTAACCGTAATTTACCTTGTGAGGATGCAGAAAATGGTGTAGCTTATTTCGATGTTGAACTACGAATACTAAGCCAGGGAGTTCTCATTGTTCTGCGAGAGAAACGTATTTTATAACAACTATAACACCGCGCTGAATTCAGGATATGTCTGCAATAGAATAACACTATTAGCGACTGACAGCACAGTATTCGCCGAAGCTGTACAGGACTACATGAATATTCAAGGTAACAGCGCTAGACCAACAACGGTGTAATTAGCGGTAATCACCCCTTATCATCAGGGTGTGCTGACGATAGCAACACGACGGGAGAGGTGTATGTTAATAGAAAAGTCAGCGGCTAAAGACTACAAAAAATGATAAATCTTTGGAAAAAATGCTTCTGACGTTTGCCTACAAATCTTTCGCGGCTCATTAGCTATGCGCTAAGCAGAGCGGCGGTTTAAATCTGCGGAACCGAAGCGCCGTGTTTCATTTGCTAAGAAAGCGAAAGAGGAGAATTTTTTCCCTTTTTTTAAGGTCGAAAATGAGAGAGAGAGGGAGAATAGAGAGAGAGAGAGAGAGAGAGAGAGAGAGAGAGAGAGAGAGAGAGAGAGAGAGAGAGAGAGAGAGAGAGACAAAGAGCAAGAGAGAGAGAGAGAGAAAGAACAAGGGAGAGAGAGACAGAGAGACAGAGAGAGAGAAGAGACAGAGAGAGGAGGGAGCTAAAGAGCATATATATATATATATATATATATATATATATATATATATATATATATATATATATATATATATATTGATAGAGATAGAGCAGAGAGAGAGAGAGAGAGAGAGAGAGAGAGAGAGAGAGAGAGAGAGAGAGAGAGAGAAAGAGAGAGAGAGAGAGAGAGAGAGAGAGAGAGAGAGAGAGAGCGAGAAGAACATGCAAGCATCCAACGACAAAAAAGTAAGAGACTATATGATGGAAAGAGAGAAACTATTCCAGACACTATTCAAACACTCGGAAACGCCATAAAAATGATAAATGAAAAAAAAAAGGAATAGAACAAGATTAATTTCCGGTTGCTGTTGTTCGCTCCGTTTGCAAAGCCTTAAGCCCTCTCACGCTCTCTCCCCACGCCACTCCGCCCACGGTCCCCCCCCCCTCCCCCACTACCCACAAACCTCCCAACCCCGCTACCCACAAGGCCCCCAAAAGACCCCAATTTCGAAAGAGCCCCTCGACCCCCCTACCCACAAACCTCCCAACCCCGCTACCCACACGGCCCCAAAAGACCCCAGTTTCGAAAGAGCCACTCGACCCCACTACCCACAAGGCCCCCAAAAGACCCCAATTTCGAAAGAGACCCTCGGCCCCACTACCCACAAACCTCCCAACCCCGCTACCCACACGCCCCCAAAAGACCCCACTTTCGAAAGAGCCCTCGACCCCACTACCCACAAGGCCCCAAAAGACCCCAATTTCGAAAGAGCCCCTCGACGCCACTACCCACAAACCTCCCAACCCCGCTACCCACACGGCCCCAAAAGACCCCAGTTTCGAAAGAGACCCTCGACCCCACTACCCACAAGGCCCCCAAAAGACCCCAATTTCGAAAGAGCCCCTCGACCCCACTACCCACAAACCTCCCAACCCCGCTACCCACACGGCCCCAAAGACCCCAGTTTCGAAAGAGCCCTCGACCCCACTACCCACAAGGCCCCCAAAAGACCCCACTTCGAAAGAGCCACTGACCCCACTACCCACAAGGCCCCCAAAAGACCCCAATTTCGAAAGAGACCCTCGACCCCACTACCCACAAACCCTCCCAACCCCGCTACCCACACGGCCCCAAAAGACCCCAGTTTCGAAAGAGACCCTCGACCCCACTACCCACAAGGCCCCCAAAAGACCCCAATTTCGAAAGAGCCCCTCGACCCCACTACCCACAAAACCTCCCAACCCCTGCTACCCACACGGCCCCAAAGACCCCAGTTTCGAAAGAGCCCCTCGACCCCACTACCCACAAGGCCCCCAAAAAACCCCAATTTCGAAAGAGCCACTCGACCCCACTACCCACAAGGCCCCCAAAAGACCCCAATTTCGAAAGAGGCCCTCGACCCCACTACCCACAAACCTCCCAACCCCGCTACCCACACGGCCCCAAAAGACCCCAATTTCGAAAGAGTCCCTCGACCCCACTACCCACAAACCTCCCAACCCCGCTACCCACACGGCCCCAAAAGACCCCAGTTTCGAAAGAGCCCCTCGACCCCACTACCCACAAGGCCCCCAAAAGACCCCAATTTCGAAAGAGCCCCTCGACCCCACTACCCACAAACCTCCCAACCCCGCTACCCACACGGCCCCAAAAGACCCCAGTTTCGAAAGAGCCGCTCGACCCCACTACCCACAAGGCCCCCAAAAGACCCCAATTTCGAAAGAGCCACTCGACCCCACTACCGACAAGGCCCCCAAAAGACCCCAATTTCGAAAGAGCCCTCGACCCCACTACCCACAAACCTCCCAACCCCGCTACCCACACGGCCCCAAAAGACCCCAGTTTCGAAAGAGCCCCTCGACCTCACTACCCACACGGCCCCAAAAGACCCCAGTTTCGAAAGAGCCCCTCGTCCCCCCCACCCACAAGGCCCCCAAAAGACCCCAGTTTCGAAAGAGCCACTCGACCCCACTACCCACAAGGCCCCCAAAAGACCCCAATTTCGAAAGAGCCCCTCGACCCCACTACCCACAAACCTCCCAGCCTCGCTACCCACACAGCCCCAAAAGACCCCAGTTTCGAAAGAGCCCCTCGACCCCACTACCCACAAGGCCCCCAAAAGACCCCAGTTTCGAAAGAGCCACTCGACCCCACTACCCACAAGGCCCCCAAAAGACCCCAATTTCGAAAGAGCCCCTCGACCCCACTACCCACAAACCTCCCAACCCCGCTACCCACACGGCCCCAAAAGACCCCAGTTTCGAAAGAGCCCCTCGACCCCACTACCCACAAGGCCCCCAAAAGACCCCAATTTCGAAAGAGCCACTCGACCCCACTACCCACAAGGCCCCCAAAAGACCCCAGTTTCGAAAGAGCCCCTCGATCACACTACCCCACAAACCCCAAACTCCACATTTCAAAGAACCTACCCCCAAAAGCCCCACTATCCGCAGAGTCCCATTTCTCCACCCACCTAACCCCTTCTTACCCCCCCACAAACTCCTTTCTCCCTTCCCCTACAAACCCCCCTTATACCCGTAAACCCCTTTCTCCACCCTTACAAACCCCCTTCTCACTCCCTACAAACCCCTTCTGCCCCCTTCCCCCGCCACAAACCCCCTCCTCTCCCCCTCCCCCCGCCACAAACCCCTTCTCCCCCTCCCCCGCCACAGACCTCCTCCCTCTCCCCCTCCCCACAAACCCCCTCCTCCCCTTCTCTTTCCCTCCCCCCTTTTCTTCCCCTTCTCCCCTCCTTCTCCCCCGCCACAAACCCCCTTCTGCCCCCCCTATAAACCCCTTCTCCATCGCCCCTACAATCCCCCTTCTCACTCCCCCCCATAAACCCCCTTCTCACCCCCCACAAACCCCCTTCTCCATCGCCCCCACAAACCCCCCTTCTCCCCCCACAACCCCCCTCATTCTTCTCCCCCCACAACCCCCCCATTCTCCTCCCCACACAAGCCC
>NC_091549.1:48461427-48463927 GCF_042767895.1 Penaeus vannamei
TCTATCTATCTCTCTCTCTCTCTCTCTCTCTTTTTCTTTCTTTCTTTCTCTCTCTCTCTCTCTCTCTCTCTCTCTCTCTCTCTCTCTCTCTCTCTCTCTCTCTCTCTCTCTCTCTCTCTCTCTCTCTCTCTCTCTTCTCTCTTCTTTCTTTCTTTCTCTCTCTCTCTTCCTTCTCTCTCTCTCTCTCTCTCTCTCTCTCTCTCTCTCTCTCTCTCTCCCTCTCTCTCTCTCTCTCTCTCTCTATATATATATATATATATATATATATATATATATATATATATATATATATATATATATCTTTATCTATCTATCTATCTATCTCTATCTCTATCTCTATCTTTCTTTCTCTTTCTTCCTTTCTCTGTCTTGCTCCTTCTCTCTCTATCTATCTATTTATCTATCTACCTATCTATCTCCTATCTCTCTCTTTCTATTTCTTTCTTTCTTTCTCTCTTTCTCTACCTTGCCCCCTGCTCTCTCTCTCTCTCTCTCTCTCTCTCTCTCTCTCTCTCTCTCTCTCTCTCTCTCTCTCTCTCTCTCTCTCTCTCGCTCTCTCTCTCTCTCTCTCTCTCTCTCTCTCTCTCTCTCTCTCTCTTTCTGTCACTGTGTGTCCAATACTCTTTTCGTTCTGTTTCATCTAGTTAGTTGATGTGTAAATTGCAATTATCATGTTTATACTAAATGCAGAGTTTGTGTTTGCATGTGGATGTTACTGTTTTGCTGTATCCCTTTATGGAGAATCTGACGTATACAGAGCCTTTTTCGATTTCGTATTTACCAATGCTTTTCGTTGCTATTGTAGATTGTTTACATGAACTTGAGTGTAATTATAAAGTGCTGTTTAGACAGAAATGGATACTCGCTTTGCACGTATTTGCAATAGATAGCGACCTTACCGAGGCCCCGCGAGAGATGATACAGGAACGCCTCGCCTCACCAAGCAGCGGAGGCCAAGACACGCCTGCCGAGGGGAGAGAGATAGCCTCGCCTATAAAGCTGATACCCGTCGCCGTAAAGAACAGCGCGCAGGGAGAACCGTCCTCATCAGCAGGGCGCGACCGGAGGCTGTAAAGGCGTAACAGACGCGTATTCCTTGGCGCTACATCACATCTTTCCTCCGCTGGATCGCCGAGACGGACGGGCGGGAGGCGGCGGCGAGAAGCGGTCCCAAAACGGCCGTTGGGACGCGTCACGGGGGCGGCCTCACTTCCGTCTCAGCCGCGTCGGGTTGGTCGCGAACTCTGCCGGCGTGTGGGGAAAGGATGCACGTTGGGAAATCGGTTTTGGATTTTGTTGATTGATATTGATTAGAGTTCGATTGTTGATGTTACTTTAGGTGGATGCGAAAGCGTGAAGGTGGAAAAAATAGATAAAAAGAATGCATACTTTGTAAAGGCACGAACTACACTTTATATACAGAAGGACATCCTCATATACGTGTGGATAAATAGAGAGGAGAAGGGATAGTGTTAGATATAATGGTCGATAGAAATTTCAAGAGAGAGAAAGACGGGAGGAGAGAAAGAGGTAATTCTTCCCCCCAAAAAATATAAGTATATTGCTCCAAAGTTGCAAGAATGATTACAGCAGAGGCAGTTTTTATTGTTTTTTTTTAGGGAAGAATGCAGTGATTGTCAGTTTTTAAAATGAAAATTGGCTTACTGATGGGAAAGCAGTCCCATGGATTTTTTCCTCTTTCATTTCAGGCAAACATTTCAACAATGTACGCGGCAACATTTTCGAAATTCTCTTTTCTCCATGAAGACGAAACAAAAGCACACACGTTGCAGTTAGCTGGTCATATATTACACAGAATTTACAGCTGGATACCGAACAAAACCCGAATAGGCCCAGAGTTCAGCGTTCGTGAATCCGCCCCAAGGAGATATGCGAACGCCAACCCCCAGTAACAGAACAGAAGCCTCGCTTTGACGACCCACATTCCAGTTCTTTCTCTTGGTTTCTCACTCTCTTTTATCGCTTTTCTCTCTCTTTTAACGCTTTTCTCTCTGTTTTCTTTTTACCCTGGAGTCATCATCTATTCTCGCCCTCTCTCTCCTCTTAATTAGCTTTCTCCTTCACCTCATTAAGGAGGGATAATTTAATGGGTTTGAGATAAAAGCATATTTGGCTAACGTCACTCGGTTGCGCCTGAGAATCTTTCGTTTCGTCTAAACTCATTTTTCTCACACGTCATCGTTTTATTATTTTTGGAAAACTTGTAACTTTGAAATATGTTCTTATCAAAGGAAGTTCCATTATTTAAGAATTTCGAATAGAATGTAATCAAATCCTTGGCGCTCACAATATGATTTTTAAAAAAAAATTCAAAAAGACATCAGAACTTTTTCGTCGATATTATATTTAACACGAAACTAACTCACTTTCCCCCCATTTTACAACGTAAGCCAATATCTAAAACAAGAATACAATTTCCTTCGAACAAAGAAATGAAAATAAAAGGGGAAAACTCTATGTCACGAATCCATGACACAGA
>NC_091549.1:48481427-48498927 GCF_042767895.1 Penaeus vannamei
TCCCCATTTTCTTCCCCTTTCCCCCCTTTCCCTTTCTCTCTCTTCTCCCTCTCCCCCTCTTTCCTTTTCTCTCCCCTCACCATTTTCCTCCCCTTTTCCCTTTCTCTCTCCTCCCCCTTTCCTCCCTCCCCATTTTCCTCCCTCCTCCTTACCGCCATAAGATCCATTTCTCACAAGATGATAAACCGAATGACTTCCTTAAGGCCAGTGAAAGTCTTCTTATTTTCGCTCAAGAAGTCCCTTTCACAGACGTCTGTCGAGTGAAAGGGATCCGTGCCATTTCCTTTCGTCTGTCACTTTCACTTTGCCTCACTTTCAGTTCTTTCATCCGCTATTCTTCAACTCTCGCTGCGGTGTCGGCATATGTTTTTCTTCTTCTTCTTCTATTATTTTCTTTTCATTTATTTAGCCTTCCTTCTTCCATGTATATCATATGCACACACGGTATTGGTATGTTTTTCTTCTTCTTCTTTTTTATTCCTTTCTGTTCTTTTCATATATATGTGTACATATGTGTGCCTCTTTGCTCCCTCTATTATCTATTCTTTCATGAGTATACGATATATTCCAAACCCTTATCTACTACGCTATTGTAGCACGTTTTCCTACATTCCATTCTAGCCTACCTGTCTCCTATGATTTCTTACGGTACCTGTCTCCTATGATTTCTTACCGTACCTTCCTCTCCCACCGTGAATCGTACGTACACAAACGAACGTATAACAGATGTTGTCTCAGCACGTCAACAATCTATCGTACAAAAGAACATCCCATTCAACCCTCCACCCCCACCCCCCCTCCAACCTCCTTCGTGGATGTCCCTCATCTCAGAAGGTAACATATCCCTCACATCAATGCGTGTCTTGAGCTTCACGTCTCTCGCGTTCGCTTCTGTTCTCTCCTTCTCTTCCGGGCGAGAGGAAGAATCGGGAGCGAATGAGTAAGAGGGAGGGGGAAAGGGGGAAAGGGGGAGGAGGGAGGAGGGAGGGAGGAAGAGGAGGAGGGAGGAGGGGGAGGAGGCAGGAGGGGGAAAGTGGGAAGGGGAGAGAGGAGAGGAGAGAGAGAGAGGGGGGGACGAGAGCGGGGCGGGAGCGAGAGGGCGAAAGAAAGATATACATACATATATATATATATATATATATATATATATATATATATATATATATATATATATATATATAGAGAGAGAGAGAGAGAGAGAGAGAGAGAGAGAGAGAGAGAGAGAGAGAGAGAGAGAGAGAGAGAGAGAGAGAGAGAGAGAGAGAGAGAGAGAGAGAGAGAGAGAGAGAGAGAGAGAGAGAGAGAGAGAGAGAGAGAGAGAGAGAGAGAGAGAGAGAGAGAGAGAGAGAGAGAGAGAGAGAGAGAGAGAGAGAGAGAGACAGAGAGAGAGAGAGAGAGAGAGAGAGAGAAAGACGAGAGCGAGAGAGCGATAGATAGAGAGATAGAGACAGAGACAGAGACAGAGAAAGACGAGGGCGAGAGAGCGATAGATAGAGAGATAGAGATAGAGACAGAGAGAGAGAAAGAAAGGGGTAGCGAGGGCGAAGTGAGAGCCAGAGAGCGAAAGATAGACAGACAGAGATCGAAAGATAGATAATCAGAGAGAGAGAGACAGACAGATCGACAGATAGACAGACAGACAGAGATCGAAAGATAGATAAACAGAGAGAGAGAGAGACAGATCGACAGATAGACAGACAGACAGACAGAGCAAGCGAGAGAGCGATAGCCACTCGCATCCCATTTAAGCCTTGTCTCGCGCGCAATATCACGCACACCCACAATACGGCGCCCTGGAACCCCGCTCAACAAAGGCTAAACGGCTGACGAGGAGCGGCAAAGTATCATAAAGTCTTAAGGATTATATTCCCTCAGGATATAACCTCCTCCGCGACCCAGGAGGTATACAAAACCCTATCCTTTGTCCCTCCGGTTCATTCCGCTACCCGGGAGAGCGGCGCTGATGGACATCTTGCGCGGAGAGAGGGCGGAGGAAAGAGGAGGGAGAGAGAGAGAGAGAGAGAGAGAGAGAGAGAGAGAGAGAGAGAGAGAGAGAGAGAGAGAGAGAGAGAGAGAGAGAGAGAGAGAGAGAGAGAGAGAGAGACAGACAGACAGACAGGAAGACAGGCAGACAGACAGAGAAAGAAAGAGAGAGAGAGAGAGCGGAGAGAGAGAGAGAAAGAGCGAGAGAGCGAAAGATAGATAGAGAGAGAGAAAGCCAGTCAAGCAGACAGACAGAGAAAGAAAGAGAAAGAGAGAGCGGAGAGAGAGAGAGAAAGAGCGAGAGAGCGAAAGACAGATAGAGAGAGAAAGCCAGACAGACAGACGAACGGACAAAACAGACCGAGAAAGAGAAAGTAAAAGACAGAAATAGAAACAAGAATACGATAAGTAGCCCTCCCCCCCACCCCCACCCCACCCAAAAAAAAAAAAAAAAAAAAGAAAGAAAGAAATAAGAACAAAGAAAGACCGAAGTAGAGAGAGCGAATGAAAGCAAGAAAAGGAAAGTGAGAAACGGAGGGAGGAACGCAGCGCCTAGAAACGACTATGAGGCGATATGTTAGATACTCTATGAGAGACTAACGGGGAAAACGCGAGAGGGATTGGTGAGTTAGTGAACGCTCGAGCACCGGGGAGAGAATTCTGCTCCGTAGAAAGCGAAAAATTCCAGAAATACTGTAATATCATTCAGGTATATATATATATATATATATATATATATATATATATATATATATATATATATATATATATATATATATATATATATATATATATATATATCTCTCTCTCTCTGTCTGTCTGTCTGTCTGTCTGTCTGTCTCTGTCTCTGTCTCTGTCTCTGTCTCTGTCTCTGTCTCTGTCTCTCTCTTTCTCTCTCTCTCTCTCTCTCTCTCTCTCTCTCTCTCTCTCTCTCTCTCTCGCTCTCTGTCTCTGTCTCTCTCTCTGTCTCTCTCTCTCTCTCTCTCTCTCTCTCTGTCTCTCTCTCTCTCTCTCTCTCTCTCTCTCTCTCTCTCTCTCTCTCTCTCTCTCTCTCTCTCTCTCTCTCTCTCTCTCTCTCTCTCTCTCTCTCTCTCTCTCTCTCTCTCTCTCTCTCTCTCTCTCTCTCTCTCTCTCTCTCTCTCTCTTGTAATCTTAAGGCAGTTTTGGTAGCTGAGAATTGCCCTGTTGTGCAAGAAGGCTTCTTGTGATACCAGAACGTGAATGTGATTGATGAAGGTGATAATAATTTCGAAAAAAAATATTCATGAGGATGAGCTAAAAACGCAGTCTGCTCCGCCATGCAATTTTCATGTCCTCATGCAACGAGCAATGGAAAATTATTCTCACAAAAATACGCGTGTTATCTGACGTTCAGGCAGCACATAAACGTAATGAGGCACAATATGCATAATGATATGTAATGACTTTTTTAGTGATGATCAAGCTTTCGTTGTGTCTCGCATGCATTTATGATGTCTACATGTGTGCGTCGGAGCCTGCTTATTCGCGCACATGCATGTGAAAAGGACATTCACGGTATTTTCAGATAAAAGGTCTGTGAATGCCATTAGAGTCTTTTTTCGTGTGGTAGGAGATGCGTTACGAGGCATCAGAGTAAAGGTCTTGTATACGAGGTCATAGGGACGTCGGTATGACTACTCGTGCCTCGTCGGTTAATCTCTTTGGGTCGTCAGTGTAGCAGTTCACGGATACTGTATTAGAAACAAAACTCAGACCTTATACTCGGAACACAGAGGAGATTAGGGCTTCCTCTGTGACGCAATGGCCTCGAGCTTCAAAGGAATGCCCCCTCCTGATACATAAAGATGGAGGGTTAGATGACAAACTCCTTCTGCACAGGGGACCAGAGCGGCGTGTCTTATCAAAGCGGGGATGGAAGATCACTTGAACCGTATTCTTCCGGCTCCCCCCCCCCCGCCCCCCGCCCCCCCGAAAGAACCCCGACCTTAAAAGAGAAACGCTTTGACTGTGAAATCGTCCTTGTAATGAATTTCTTGTGGCTTTTTTTTTTGTTGTTGTTATTATTATTGTGTGTGTACTGTTCTGTTCTCCATTTATAGGAACGAAAAGGCTGAGTTCTGGATCTTCTTGAACGTGAGACCTAATTTTGAACCTTGGATAACGAACGTAAAGATTAATGTTCGTTGTGGGGAACTTTTTTTCTCAAGCTATGTATGTATACATCGATGATATAAAGGAGAACGAAATCACAAAAAAATAAAACATGCTCCGTGCCTCAGAATCATGCCAAACTTGACCTTAGCCTCAGAGTCGTGGGGAACTTTCTTCTTAAACTATGTATCTTAAGAAATCAACACAAAATCATGGTTTAAATCGCAGAACCAAGCCAAACTCGCCCTTAAAGCACAGGAGTTAACAGCCTCAACACTCGCTCTCGGAGAACTGTCAGGATGCTGGTGGAATGTGGGTGGAATTCCCGTGTTAAACTCCCCCGCCCTATCTCGCCTGTGTATATATGTAAAGATAGGCAGGTGTAGGGGAGGGACGAGGATCTCTGCGTTGTGTATGCATGCTGGGAAGAGGAGGCCAGTGAGGGAGGCAGAGGAACGTCGCGTATGTGTACACTGCAGAGCAAACAAGATAATACAAGGGTTTTGCATGTGCGTGTCCGTGTGTTAGAAAGTGTAATCGAAAAAAAAATGAATTCGTAGGTTTAAATTAAGTGTAATTGTGCTTGTCTGTGTGAATATAAACACACTTATACTAGCATGAGTTTAAATACTTTGAGCCATTCAATTTGAGTCGATGATATATTTTGAAATTTTAAATGAGAATTTTAGCAATTCAATTTAAGTCGATGATATATTTGATATATTTTGAAATTTTAAAAGAATTCAACAAAAGCAAGAAAATCATCCACTCGCGAAAGGGTAAACATGCGTGCGCTGACCTTGGCTCCGAAGGCATGAAACATTGCAAAATCCATCCCAACTGTATGTTGTAGAACGTTGCACATTCCACGAGTTCTAATCCCGGCCGATCCATTACGTATCGTGGCGTTGTGTAAATGTGGAAGACACGGCCGTAAATTCACCCAGGGTTCGCTGTGGTCGATATGGCCGCCTTTTCTCTCCGTTCGGGTCTAACACTTTTTTTTCCCGTATTTGACCCGGCTCCTCACCAACCTCTCTCTCTCTCTCTCTCTCTCTCTCTCTCTCTCTCTCTCTCTCTCTCTCTCTCTCTCTCTCTCTCTCTCTCTCTCTCTCTCTCTCTCTCTCTCTTTCTCTCTCTCTCTCTCTCGCTCTCTCTCTCACTCGCTCTCTCTCTCTCTCTCGCTCTCTCTCTCTCTCTCTCTCTCTCTCTCTCTCTCTCTCTCTCTCTCTCTCTCTCTCTCTCTCTCTCTCTATATATATATATATATATATATATATATATATATATATATATATATATATATATATATATATATATATATATATATATATGAATATATATATTGTATGTATGTATGCATACAGAGACATATATATAATTTTTATTCATTTATTCATATGTATACATATATCTATATCTATATCTATATCTATATCTATCTATATATACGTATATATATATATATATATATATATATATATATATATATATATATATATATATATATATCCATGTATGTACTCGTATGTATGTATTTATGTAAGTATGTGTATATATATATATATATATATATATATATATATATATATATATATATATATATGTATATGTATATATATATATATATATATATATATATATATATATATATATATATATATATATATATATATATATATATATATATATGTTTATATAGCTTTCTCTCTTTCCTTTCCTTCTCTTTCTCTCCCACACTCTCTCTCCCTCTACGCCCCAAGGACCTCAACATAGCATTCCCTTTCCCTTTTCAGCCTTGCCTGTTTTCTCGCTCTAATTCTCATTTTCCTCCGCTTTTTGAAAGAAATTCGCCCGGCCCGCAAAGGCGCCTGTGGACGAACCGGCATTCGGGAAGCAGTTTGTTAAAGGAAGTCGTTACAATATACAACGCAGAGGGCTTCTATTGTTCTCGTCAAGTGTAGGTTCAAAGGGCTTGGGGATGTATGGCGCGAGGAGGGACATTTTGTCACTCCCGCTGTTTGTTTCTCTGAATGTTTGCGGATTTTGAGAGATTCTCTGATTGTGTGTGTTGCTGTTGTTTAGATTGCTTTGGGGACGGGGGTTCTGTTATTGCAAATGCGGGCTTGTCGAGGGAAAACACCTTGTTTATTTTCGCACAAACTCATGCCTATGCAAATATGTGTGCTTCAACTACTGTAATAGGTCAGTCTTATTACTTATCATTGTTTCTCTAATACAAGGAGTTATATTATAATTAAGAACAGTATGTTCCGGTTATTATTACTTCTTTTATACAAAAACACATTGCTTTGTTTCTACTTTGACGATAACTATCAGTATTAATACTACTAATGCTGTTTGGTGCTATCTGATACTACGCATTTAAACCTGCTACCACCTCAACTATTCCCAATGTAAAGTCACTGTCATGTGCGACAATACGTAAATAAGGTGCTTACAAGAATCGTCTACAAGTAATAAAGTCTACGGTCTTTGCGCATAACATTTAACTATCTCCCGAGTTGTTTATATTTCATATCAATTTCAGATCTTTTCTTTTTGTTTCATTTATACGTATTTTCACCAATGAAACGCTTCAAATTTATATTCAAGCTTTACTTTTTTTACGACAATGAGTACAACCGCAACGAAGAAGCTATATATTACACAGAACTGACTAAGTTACGAAGGTAGATAAAATAACGAGACCACATCGCGTTACATGGGGGATCTGATATTCTGGTGTACTTGTGTATTTAACTTGGTAAGTATTCGATATGTATTGTTGTATATAGATAGAAAAATATATGGGTAGATATGAGATATGCAGAAAGAGAGAGAGAGAAGAGAGAGAGAGAGAGAGAGAGAGAGAGAGAGAGAGAGAGAGAGAGAGAGAGAGAGAGAGAGAGAGAGAGAGAGAGAGAGAGAGAGAGAGAGAGAAAGAGAGAGAGAGAGAGACAGAGAGAGAGAGAGAGAGAGAGAGAGAGAGAGAGAGAGAGAGAGAGAGAAAGATAGAGAGAGAGAGAGAGACAGAGAGAGAAAGAGAGAGAGAGATCTGCGGGATCTGCACTTTAAGTAGCTGTTTTTTTTATTCGGTTATGGAATTGTATTATTAAAGAGATAGATAAGCAGCTACACTAATACACTCATTGGAAGATAGACAGACAGATGACTTATTGAAAAGATGTATTTGATATCGGTCTGAACAATGATCTTAGCATAATCATTACTGATGTTATTATCATTATTATCATCACTATCATCACTATCATTATCTTTATCATCATTAGCATTATCATTATCATAATTATCATAAACACCATCATCATTGCGACGACGAAGAAGAAGAAAGAAAGCGAAGAAAAAGAAAGGAAACGAAGAAGAAAGAGAAAGAAAACGAAGAAAAAGAAGAATGAGAGAAAAAAAAAGAAACAAATAAGATAACAGACAAGATAAACGGAGAAAAGGAAGTAGAAGAGAAAAGTAGAAGAAGAGAAGGGCGAAGGGAGAAGAGCAAATACATTAATCTAGTTTTATGAGGCCTAGCTCCCTCGGTGCGGCTCTCACGATGCTGAAAATAAGGAAGGTCTCATAACGCACTGTAATAAACGTATAGGATAGTGTACTTGCGCGCGGGGAGGGCGAGGAGGAGGAAGGGAGGCATAATGAGGAAGAGAGAGATGGGAGAATGAGGAGAGAAAGAGAGGGACAAGAAGGAGGAAGGGAGGTATAATGAGAAGAAAGAGAAGGACAAGGAGGAGGAAGGGAGGCATAATGAGGAAGAGAGAGATGGGAGAATGAGGAGAAAGAGAGGGACAAGGAAGAGGAAGGGAGGCATAATAAGGAAGAGAGAGATGGGAGAATGAGGAGAAAAAGAGGGACAAGGAGGAGGAAGGGAGGCATAATGAGGAAGGGAGAGATGGGAGAATGAGGAGAAAGAGAGAGACAGGGAGGAGGAAGGGAGGCATAATGAGGAAGAGAGAGATGGGAGAATGAGGAGAGAGAGAGGGACAAGGAGGAGGAAGGGGGTATAATGAGGAAGAGAGAAAAGGGAGAAAGAGGAGAAAGAGAGGGGCGAGGAGGAGGAAGGGAGGCATAATGACGAAGAGAGAGATGGGAGAATGAGGAGAAAGAGAGGAACAAGGAGGAGGAAGGGAGGCATAATGAGGAAGAGAGAGATGAGAGAATGAGGAGAGAGAGAGGGACTAGGAGGAGGAATGAGGGGGAGAATAATGAGGATGAGAGAGATGGGAGAATGAGGAGAAAGGGGAATATAGCGAAAATATAATGAAGGGGATGGTAGGAGAATGAGGAGAGAGAGAGAGAGGAGGGGGTAATGAGGAAGAAAGGAGGGAATCATAATGAAGAAGAAAGAAGTGGGAGGATGAGGAGAGAGAGAGAGGGACGAGGAGGAGACATGCGGGGGGAGAAGCATAATGAGGAAGAGAGATATGGGAGAATGAGGAGAAAGGGGAAAATAGGGAGAGTATAATGAGGGGGGAGATAGGGGAATGAAGAGAGAGAGAGAGGGAGAAGGATGAGAAACGGAGGAAACATAATTAAGAAGAGAGAGTGGGGGAATGAGGAGAGAGAGAGAAATTGAGAGCTTATAATGAAGAAGAGAGGGATAGGAGAATGGGGAGAGAAAGGAAAATGGGGAGATCATAATAAAAGGAGGAAATAGGAAAAATGAGGAAGATATAATGAGGGAAGATGGGAGGTTACGAAGACTGTAAAGAAGAAAAAGGTAAGAAGAATTAGAAGAATAAAATAAAGAGGGGAGATGAGAGGAGGAAAGAAACATGATGAAGAAGAAAGATAGAAGAATGAAGGGAATATATTAAAGAGAAGAGTGAGAAGAATGGGGTAGTGTAAGAAAAAGGGGGAGAGAACAGGAAGAATGAGGGAATTGTGAAGAAGAAGGGGAAGAGAAGAAAAGATGATAGCAATATAATAAGAAAGAAGAAGAATGGAGGTTTAGAAGAAGAGGAGGAACAATGAAAGATTGTGAGGAGAATAGAGGACAAAGAGGAAAAAGAAGGAGAGTAAAGGAAAGGTAACGAACAGAGGAACAGATAGAGACAAGATGAATGAGAGGGAGAGAGAGAAAAGGGCGGAGGAATGATGGTAATGAGAGAGAGAGAGAGTGTAATGAGAGAGAGAGAGAGTGTAATGAGAGAGAGAGAGAGAGTAATGAGAGAGAGAGTGAGAGTGTAATGAGAGAGAGAGAGAGTGTAATGAGAGAGAGAGAGAGAGAGAGAGAGAGAGAGAGAGAGAGAGAGAGAGAGAGAGAGAGAGAGAGAGAGAGACATTCAGGACAGACAAAAAGAGTCAGAGGCAAGGACAGACAGACAAAAGGAAAGGAAGAAAGAAATAGACAAAAATATTTGAAGGAAAATGAAAAAAGCAAAAATAAAATCGGGAAAGGCAGAAGGAAAAAAAATGAAGGAAAATGAAAAAAGTAAAAAAAAAATCGGGACAGGTAGAAGGAAAAAAAATTGACGGAAACAGTGAATAAAGGAAGATGGAAAAGAAAACGAGGCAGAAAAATGAAACGGGAATGCACTATTGACAAGAATTTAAAAAAAAGAAAATGACAGATGGAGTAAAAAAGAGAAAGAAATGGAGAAGGACGACGCAGCAAGGAACAAAAAAGAGACGAGAAGAGAAAAATGGGAATAAAAATATAAAGAGAAAGGAAAAGCAAGAGGTGCGGATACGAAAGGGAGAGCAGGTAATCGCTTAAAAATATCATACACACAGAAAACTGAAATAAGGGAGAAACAAAAGAATGAGAGAAAAAAAACAATAGATAATGATATGAGGTTTTTAGGAACAACAATTTTTGTGATAATAGCAATAGCAATGATTGGATGTAGTGATGACGAATATGATGATCATAATAATCAAAACAATGATAATGCTATCGATAATACGAATGATAATAATAACATGGTAATGATAATGATAGTGATGATGATGATGATGATGATAGTGGTAATGATATTGATAATGTTAATCATAGTAACTCTAACAGTGATAGTAATGATATTAGTATGACAATAAAAATGATGATACTGATAATCATGATGACAATGATGATGATAAAGAGAGAAATAATAATAATAATAATAACAATAATAATAATAATAATAATTATTATTATTATTATTATTATTATTATTATTATTATTATTATTATTATTATTATCATTATCATTATCATTATCATTATCATTATCATTATCATTATCATTATCATTATCATTATTATTATTATAACTAATTATAACGATAAGAGTGAAAGAAATAGCAACGAAAACGATAATGAAAATGACTGTAGCAGAAAATAGGAGGGCTGAGATTCCCCTACACTTCCTCCCGCATCCATGAATCACTTCCCTTCCCAACTATCAAATAAATACGGCATAATCAGTATCAATATATCAGAGACGGATAATGAGTTGGGGGGGGGGGTCTGGTTGCCAGGCAGTGGAACGCGTTGCTTCTATTTTTGACTTCATTTTAGAACTGCAGTTTATAATTATCGCGGTGTGTATGTAAGGAATGTGAATTATAAAATCCGTGAGATAGTCTGGGTGTAAAAAAAATAAATGTGTATATATACGCATGTTGAAAAGGACTGGGAAATGGGAATGAATATTTCAAGGGAGGATTTTCATGCACGTTCTCAAAAAAAAATGGGGCTTTATGACAAGGACTTTGTCTTAATGACCTACCTGGACCAGGCAAAGCACCTGCGTCTCGGCCTGCGAAAGGAAGGGAGGCAGGTTATCTACGTAGGGTTCTCCGCACCGCCTCGCTCTCTGCGCCTACCGCCAAATGGGACTCTTTAATAATCTACGAGGGGGATTTATGTGTTCCACGCATAAGGCCTCACGCTAGCTGGGGTGGATCATCGTCTCTTTGTTTATCTGAGTTTGGGCTTCGGTTGGGCTTCGTTGGGCTTCGGTTGGGCTTCGTTTGTTCGTGTTTCGGAGCGTTTGTTGTTTCGTTGCTGGCTCGGATGTGCGCCCGATTCGTTAGCGAGTGATCCGGGACAGTTGTGAATCACCATTTCTTTGTTTATTTACGTTGGGGCTAAATTTCTGTAGGTGTCACCGTGTTTGTTGCTACAATAGATACTGTCCTGGATGTGCACTACTGTACACACGTTTCAGAGGTAAACAATTCGGACAGTAAAGGAAAAGGTTCATTGAACATGTGACTCGAAGCGGCGAACATGTCGAACGCGCCTCTTACTCGAGCGGCCTGGCTAAGGGAACGCATCCTTTATTCAGGGGTGGCAGAGCTTAGGAAGCCAGCCGGGAATATCATATCCTGCTCTCGGAAAAAAAAAATATTCCAGAAATGTCGCTCAGCAACTGTGCCCAACGTTCTTTACGGATCAAGAAGTTTTGGAATGATGTTCAGTTGATAGGCTGTGTTGGGTGCGCTACAAGGGAATTGATAGAGAAATGCGTTTTCTTTATCTTTTCGCTATATTCCATGCCTTCAGTGTACCATAAAGATAAAGCTTAAACAATATTGTCTGTACGGATCCCACTCCTATCAAAAAAAAGGGCAACGAATTAAGCCAAAGTCCTTCGATGAACACCACTAAAACAGATATTCCTTCGCGCATTTTATGAGAGCGACGCCTCCAGGCTCAAGACAGCGTTAGGCGGTCTCCGAGGTCATTGAAAATCGAGTATTATCTTCCGCGGTGTCGAAGCCGAGCTATTTCGGAACTGCAGCTGGAATGTCGACGAAGAGAACACCACCCTCGCTTGCTCTCTGAATTATTCCGAGTCCTCTCACGTTCCAGCCATTTTTGTTTTTCTCTCTTTTCCCTTTTTTCTTTTCTTTTTGGACTCGGATTAGGGAAAACAAGCAAGTATTTGGTAATGGAATTCATATAGGATAAAAGGGAAAAGCATAACGATAGCAATAGATTTTAGGGTTAATTTCTAGTTTATTTTTTTCTCTCTCTATCTCTTTTCGTTTAATGTTGTGAACCACTAGAATGCAAGGCAGGACATTCCACTACGATCTGACTAGAGAATATGTCTGCAAATGTTGTTTGTGTTTATCTATAGTACGTATTGGCGTGTCTGTGACTATATATATGTGTGTATGTATCTGTGTGTGTGAATACACATGTATATATATATATATATATATATATATATATATATATATATATATATATATATATATATATACATATGCATACATATATATATATATATATGTATATATATATATATATATATATATATATATATATATATATATATATATATATATATATATATATATATATATATATATATACATATACATATATATATATATATATATATATATATATATATATATATATATATATATATATATTACATATGTATATATTTATCTATCTATTTATCTATTTATATGTGTATCTATCTATCTTTATATGTATATATATATATATATATATATATATATATAGAGAGGCAGAGAGAGAGAGAGGCAGAGAGAGAAAGAGAGAGAGAGAGAAAGAGAGAGAGAGAGACGTACACACACACATGTGCGTGCGTTTGTATCAACTCGGGAGACTACAAGGGCCGAAGCACTAACTCTTTCGCTGCAAAACTGCTAATCGCAATTCCACCCCCCACCCCGCCCACCCCACCCACCCCCCACCCACCCCACCCACCCCCGCTCCCTCCCAATTTCTTCGCTTAAAGATTTGAAAAAAAGGAGTTTCCGGGTTTCAGTGTCTGGCGAACTTAAAGGGGGATGTGCGTTGATCTTTGAAAATAAAGCGCGAGAGAGAAATTCTATTCCGAAGTTCGACCGAGTGAAAGTTTTGCGAATTGGAAATGGAATAGTGCATGCAAAAGGGTGGCACAGACCCATTGTCTTTTCCTCTCTCTCTCTCTCTCTCTGTCTCTCTCTCTCTCTCTTTCTTTCTCTCGTCGCTTTCTCTCTCTCTCTCTCTCTCTCTCTCTCTCTCTCTCTCTCTCTCTCTCTCTCTCTCTCTCTCTCTCTCTCTCTCTCTCTCTCTCTTTCTTTCTCTCGTCGCTTTCTCTCTCTCTCTCTCTCTCTCTCTCTCTCTCTCTCTCTCTCTCTCTCTCTCTCTCTCTCTCTCTCTCTCTTTCTTTCTCTCGATCTTTATCTCTCTGTCTATCTCTCTCTTTATCTCTCTCTCTCTTTTTTCCCTCTATCTATCTCTTTTTCTCATCGCTTTCTCTCTCTATCTCTCTCTCTCTCTCTCTCTCTCTCTCTCTCTCTCTCTCTCTCTCTCTCTCTCTCTCTCTCTCTCTCTCTCTCTCTCTCTCTCTCTCTCTCTCTCTCTCTCTCTCTCTCTCTCTCTCTCTCTCTCTCTCTCTCTCTCTCTCTCTCTCTCTCTCTCTCTCTCTCTCTCTCTCTCTCTCTCTCTCTCTCTCTCTCTCTCTCTCTCTCTCTCTCTCTCTTTCTCTCTCTCTCTCTCTCTCTCTCTCTCTCTCTCTCTCTCTCTCTCTCTCTCTCTCTCTCTCTCTCTCTCTCTCTCTCTCTCTCTCTCTCTCTCTCTCTCTCTCTCTCTCTCTCTCTCTCTCTCTCTCTCTCTCTCTCTCTCTCTCTCTCTCTCTCTCTCTCTCTCTCTCTCTCTCTCTCTCTCTCTCTCTCTCTCTCTCTCTCTCTCTCTCCCTCTCGCCCCACCCCCACCTCTCTCTATCTCTCTCTGTAATTTTTATCAATATATCTAATTATCTATCTATCCTTCTATTTCCTTCCCTTTTTTCCCTTCCCCTTTCCCTTTTTTTCCCTATAACATACAACTGTTCCACGCCTCGCTATCGCTGAAGACTTCAATAAAAACAGTGTTAAATTGAGAAACAGAATTCATTTCCTTTCCCAAAATGTTTAAAAGTTAGCAGAGCAACGTAGGATATCATGCGCTTGTAGTCGCGCCAACTTCGTGAACAATGTGCATTTTTTTTTTTTTTTTTTTTTTTGGTTTCCATTATTTGGGGAAAATATCGCCATTTTTTTCAACTTAGCTGAAGTCCACTCGGAAGTAAAGTAAAAAAAAAAAAAAAGTAAGAGGAATTTGAATAGACGTAATGATATTACAGCGAGACCAAATTCTGCAAAGTAACTTACTTACGGTGCAAACTTTCCACGAAATAATGAATATGAGCCACGTTTTTAAATTCATTTCAGCTCCGGGTCACGCAATGGGAATGAATGTATACTGTCCTTTGAAAACAGACTCCGTGATATAACAGCGAAATGAAACGCGGGGGAAGTTACATAACGAAGAGATGAAATGTGTGAAAAAGGGAATTATTTTCTTTCGTTAATTATTTCTTTGATATTGCGCAAAAGTCTTTTTTGTTTAGTTCGATTAAGGGTAATGGGATGGGCGGTGAAAGAATGCATTAAAGATCTAATGATAACTTGGTGTAAATATATCGAGATATCTTTATCTTCGTGAATAAAAGATTACGCTTCTCTCTCATTCTCTCCTTCTATCTCATTCTCTCTTTTTATATATCTATCTATCAGTCTCTCTCTCTATCTATCTTTCTCTCTCTCAACCCCCCCCTCTCTCTCTCTCTCTCTCTCTCTCTCTCTCTCTCTCTCTCTCTCTCTCTCTCTCTCTCTCTCTCTCTCTCTCTCTCTCTCTCTCTCTCTCTCTCTCTCTCTCTCTCTCTCTCTCTCTCTCTCTCTCTCTCTCTCTCTCTTTCGCTGTTCCCCCCTCTTTCTCTCCCTCTCCCTCTCCACCTCCTTCCTCTTTCTCCCTCTCCCTCCCTCCTCTTTCTCTCTCTCTCTCAGCGTGTCTGCATCGCCAAAGAATATTTTTCGCAAATTTATATTTCGAGTATTTATCATTAACGGCGGTTCCTGCTGTGCGTGAATAAACGGTCCGGATTATTTTCAGGTCGTGGCATGATCGTTAAATCTTTAGACTTTTAATTGAAAACTCAAGTGACAGGCGTGGTCTTTATGCGAAGCCTTTTCGAAAGTCGATTAAGACATGCAAGTTTCATGGGAGACCGTTTTATCAAGTGGAATTTTCTTTCATATATATATGTGTGAGTGTATATATATATATATATATATATATATATATATATATATATATATATATATATATATATATATATATATATATATATATATATATATATATATATATATATATATATGTGTATATATATATATATATATATGTGTGTGTGTGTGTGTGTGTATGTGTGTTGGTGTGTGTGTGTGTGTGTGTGTGTGTGTGTGTGTGTGTGTGTGTGTGTGTGTGTGTGTGTCTGTGTGCGTGTGTGTGTGTGTGTGTGTGTGTGGGTGGGTGTCTGTGGGTGTGTATGTATGCATATATGTATATATGCATATATGCATGTGTGTACTTATGTATGTATGTATGCATGTAACATGTATGTGTGAATGTATGCGTGCAGGTACACATACACACGAATCCAATCGTGATATTGGTAGAAAAACCCTTTCACCTTTTTTTTTCTTTTTAGATATTCGTTGGTAGAAAAACCCTTTCACTTTTTTTTTTTTTTTTTTTTTAGATATCAGATCCTTTTATAAGAAACTGATAGAGTTATTAGAGATCCTTCGGCGGATCCCGGTGCCTCCGACGCGATTCCACGCTCGGATCCATTAGGGCAGAGACTGTCACGTGATCTCCAGTCCTTTGACGCTCCGCTCCTTGTGAGGGTGCCAGGATGGGGAGCCTCCGCTGGCACTCGACTTTTCTTTATTTTGGGTCGTTTTCTTTCTCTTTCTGTCTGTCTGTCTTATTGTATGACTGTTTATTTATCTGGCTGTATCATTCTATCTGTCTGTCTCTTTCTCCCTCCCTCGCTCTTTCTGTCTCTCTCTCTCTCTCTCTCTCTCTCTCTCTCTCTCTCTCTCTCTCTCTCTCTCTCTCTCTCTCTCTCTCTCTCTTTCTCTCTCTCTCTCTCTCTTTGTCTCTCTCTCTATCTATCTCTCTCTGTCTCTTTCTCTCTCTCTGTCTGTCTCTCTCTGGCTCTCTCTCTCTCTCTCTCTCTCTCTCTCTCTCTCTCTCTCTCTCTCTCTCTCTCTCTCTCTCTCTCTCTCTCTCTCTCTCTCTCTCTCTCTCTCTCTCTCTCTCTCTCTCTCTCTCTCTCTCTCTCTCTCATTCTGACTATCATCTCTATATAAGCACGTCTATCTATCTACCTGTCTACCTATCCCTTTGTCTATCTATCTGTCTTCCTCTTACCACCCTCCCTCCCATCCTTCTCTCTCGCCCTCTCTCCCTCACCTCTCCCTCCATCTCTCCGCCCTCACTCCATCTTCCTCATTCTTCAACATGACCCTTACGCCTCACGACAGCCGAGGTCATTACCACTCATAGGACAGGTGTGTTGACCCAAGATGATGCATTGACCTCATCTGTCTTTGGGAAATTTGCACTTTAGAATTTCTTTTTTTTTCATATCAACTATCATAATTTTATATCATAAGAATATAATTGTAAGTATATAATTATATGATCATAAGTATATAATTATAAGTACATAACTATTATAAGTATATAAATATCATAAGTATATAGATATTTTAAGTATATAAATATATTCCTCATTTTATATTTCTTTTTTTCATTCTTTATATGAACTCTTCTAAAGATATTTCTTTGTTCTCTGATGTGTCGGGCTGTTGTGAGACTTACGTTAGTGGGAACTGATAGCATAATAATTGTTATTAATACCATTATCTTTGTTGCTGCTGCTTGTGTTGTTCTTATGCATATGCTGATGTTCTTGTTGATACTTTTATTTACATTTTTATCGATGATAACATCGTGTTTACGTTCTTATTCTTATTAGTGTTATCATTATCATATTTATCATCATTATTATGATCATCTTTACCGGTATCATTATCATTATTATAATCATCTTTACCGTTACTATTATCATTGATATTATTGTTACTACTAATATCCTTATTGTTTCATCATCATTATTGTCATTCAAACGACTTTTTGGGTTTTATTTGTGACATTATTGCCTCCTTCACTAAAAAAGAAAAAAAAAAAACACGAGATGGCAACATGATCTTACTGCCTGTCTCATGGCGATAACAATGACGCAATAATGATCGCTCATGACCCCTTTTTATGACCTTCCTCATGTCATTTCTCGCGATTCCCATGACCTTTTTTTCCTCCCGCCCCTGATCTTATATGACCTTTGTGCCTTTCTTTATGGTCTTCTCAGCCTCCATCCACACGGACTTGCTCTAATGATCTATCCCGCAATGCTTCTCCTTCACTTCATATCTTCATTTCCTTTGCTCATGACTCCCTCATGTCTACTTGGGCCTGAGTTATTTCCTTCGTTTTCTTTCCTCATTT
>NC_091549.1:48516427-48521427 GCF_042767895.1 Penaeus vannamei
CCGACGAAAAAAAAAATAAGAAAAAAGAAAAAAACATTTTACAAGTACAGAGTCCAATATTTACCCGCCATTTAGTCCCAAGCGATGGAACAAGAATGAACACCAAATTGTATCTCCAAAATTCAGAAAAAATCGAAATAAAATTCGCAATATCCCACGCGACACAGTACAACAATAACAACAACAAAAAAAGTCTTTAAATGAACATACACAAATGAGAACACGAAAGACGAGTCCCTCCCGACTGTTCTCTTTGGGTCATAACTTTTCGTCAAAACTTGTTCAACAATGTTCAGCAGCTCCTAACTTCGCTGTGATAGCAAAGCGGGTTATCATTTCTAAGTGGAAGTGACTAGGATAGACTAGGATAATGACGGTGACGACGATTGAACTAGAGAGAGAGAGAGAGAGAGAGAGAGAGAGAGAGAGAGAGAGAGAGAGAGAGAGAGAGAGAGAGAGAGAGAGAGAGAGAGAGAGAGAGAGAGAGAGAGAGAGAGAGAGAGAGAGAGAGAGAGAGAGAGAGAGAGAGAGAGAGAGAGAGAGAGAGAGAGAGAGAGAGAGAGGGAGAGAGAGAGAGAGAGAGAGAGAGAGAGAGAGAGAGAGAGAGAGAGAGAGAGAGAGAGAGAGAGAGAGAGAAAGAGACAGACAGACAGACAGACAGACAGACAGACAGACAGAGAGACAGACAGACAGAGACAGACAGACAGACAGAGTGAGAGAATGAGAGAGAGAGACAGAGAGAGAGAGGGAAGAGAGAGAGAGAGAGGGAGGGAGTAGAGAGACAGAGAGAGACAGAGAAAAAGAGAGACAGAGAGAGAAAGAGAAAGAGAGAGAAAGAGAGAGAGAAAGCGAGAGAGAGAGAGAGAGACTAACTTATCCCTGACAAGAATGACTGGAATAATGACGATGACAATGATTGAACTAGAGAAAGAGAGAGAGAGAGACAGAGAGAGAAAGAGCGAAAGAGAGAGAGAGAAAGAGAGAGAGAGAGAGACAGAGAGAGACAGAGAGAGAAAGAGAAAGAGAGAGAGAAAGAGAGAGCGAAAAAGAGAGACTAACTTATCTCTCTAAGCGCAGGATAAATCATCTTTTTTTTTCTCTCTTATCATTTTTCCTATTAAGTATGTGGTCATATGAACACGAATAAATCGATATATGAATATGTTTATCGTTATTCTGTTGACTATGAAACAAAATACTCAAAATCGCCCTCAGCCGAATGTCACTGCTATCGACCCAGTTGTGAAGGCAGAGCGAGGAGGAGGAGGAGTAAAGGAGGAGATGGAGGAGAGAAAGATAAAAGGGGGAGATGGAGGAGGAGGAAAGGAGGAGATGGAGGAGGAGAGGAAGATGAAGGAGGGAGATGGAGGAGAGAAAGGTGAAAGGAGGAGATGGGGGAGAGAAAGATGAAAGGAGGAGGTGGAGGACGAGAGAAAGATAAAAGGAGGAGATGGAGGAGGAGAGGAAGATGAAAGAAGGAGAGAAAGGTGAAAGGAGGAGGAGGTGGAGGAGGAGAGGAAGATGAAGAGAAGGAGACTGGGAAGGAGATAAAGATAAAAGGAGG
This sequence comes from Penaeus vannamei, assembly GCF_042767895.1. Classification (NCBI taxonomy): domain Eukaryota; kingdom Metazoa; phylum Arthropoda; class Malacostraca; order Decapoda; family Penaeidae; genus Penaeus; species Penaeus vannamei. The sequence continues at coordinate 48,517,992 of NC_091549.1, forward strand.
AGACGGAGGAGGAGAGAAAGGTAAAAGGAGGAGATGGAGGAGAGAAAGATGGAAGGAGGAGACAGAAAGAGAGAAGAAAGGAGGAGATGTGGAGGAAGGAGACAGAAAGGAGAGAAAGATGGAAGGAGAGATAGAGGAGAGAAAGATGGAAGGAGGAGAGGAAAGGTGAAAGCGAAGGAGGAAGAATGGAGAGAGAGGCGGATGAAAGGAGGAGGAGATGAGTAAATAAATGTGATGAAGAGGAAGAAAGAGAGGATAGAAAGACGAAGCGAAGAAGCAAATAAAACGAAAAGGAGAAAGAGAGAGAAAAGAAACTAAAAAAAGAGAAAAAAGAAAACAAAAGAGGCAAAGAAAGAGAGCGAAAAAAAATAAAACAGAATAGGGAAGACGAGAAGAGAGAAGAGAAGAGGAGAAGACAGATAAAAAACAGAATAGGGGGAGAAGAGAAGAGAGAAGAGAAGAGGAAAAGGCAAAGAGTCGAATAAAAGGAGGAGGAGAGGGAGGGCATGAAAGATGCGGCCCTAGTAAAGGTCGAATTAAGGTCATGTTTGAATAAAGGTCACATATTACGTAAGCGCTGGAAAAGAGGCCACGGGAGTAGCAGAAGAAGAGGAGAATAAAAGAGGTAAATGAATAAATAAATGGATGAGTAAGTAGATGAATGAATAAATGAATAGATAGATAAATAAGTAAATAAATGAATGAGTGAGTAGATGAATGAATAAACAAATAGATAGATGAATAAGTAAATGAATGGATGAGTAAGTAAATGAATGAATATATAAATAGACAGGTAGATAAATAGAGTCATAAATAGATAGATAAATGAATTAATAAATAGTGATAAATAAATTAATAAATAGTGATAAATAAATTCATAAACAAATTCATAAATCAATAGATAAGTAAATTCAAAAATAGCTACATCAATAAATCCATAAATAGATAGATAAATAACTTAATAAATAGGGATAAATAAATTCATGAAAAGAGATAAATAAATTCATAAACAGAGACAAATAAATTCATGAATAGATAGATAAATAAATTCATAAACGGAGACGTAAATAATTCATGGACATATAAATAAATTCATAAATTAATAGATAAGTATATTCATAAATCAATAGATTAATAGATAGATAAATGACAAATAAATGAAAAAAAAACAAGAAACTCATTTCATTTGTGGGAAAGGTTCACGTACTGAAATAATGGTACAGAAAATATGTATTTTTTTAAGTTAAGGACAAGATACTCGATATAAATGGGAATCGAAAAGTTAATTGAAAACCAAAATGAAGGTAGATATATATGGATTAATCTATCACATCCTCTTTTTAGTGGTTTAATTCCTCGATCGACTCATGGTTGAAAGAAAAAAGAAAAAAAAAATCAAGGTCTTAAAAGGTTATTTTATTGGGAGATTTCTCGGAATAATGGCCCTCGCTTGCTTGTTCGTGTTTCTCTCTCTCTTTCTCTCTCTATCTCTCTCTATCTATCTCTATCTATCTATCTGATTATCTATCTTTATCTTTATCTCTCTCTCTATCTCTATCTCTCACTCATTCTCTCACTCTCTCATATTCTCTCTTTCTCATTTTCTCTCTCTTTCTCTCTCTCTCTCTCTCTCTCTCTCTCTCTCTCTTTCTCTTTCTCTCTCTCTCTCTCTCTCTCTCTCTCTCTCTCTCTCTCTCTCTCTCTCTCTCTCTCTCTCTCTCTCTCTCTCTCTCTCTCTCTCTCTCTCTCTGTATATGTATATCTTTCTATCTTTCTATCTATCTATTTATCTATCTACCTATCTTTGTCTGTCTGTCTGCCAATAAGTTTGTTCATGAAATGAATAACAAAATGACTCACTTTTTTCAGTTACTGTGTATCGAGAGTTACGTTTAGTTGTTCCTGCCACTAACAGATGTCACTACAAAAAAAAAAACTCGTGGCTAGGAAATAAAGGAAGTCATCAGTAGAATCCTTTATAGTCTACTACATAAATTATATGTCATATCCCAAACAATTTCATAAGTAATGACATGTATGGACAGCAGTCATCAGTAGAATATTATAATTTTAGCCTCGAACTTTCATATAATTGATAATCTGTCCGAAATTCTGTTCAGGTATTCTTTTATTAATGATTATCAGGTCGAAACATAACTTTTGGCAGTTAGATAAATTATGGAAGCTTCCTCCTACCCGGTTAATTCCTTACTTAGACCTTATTGATTATATTTTTGCGATGAAAAATGTGTACCAATAATCAACGGATTTCCAAACATAAGAACTTGCTGATAATAAAGATGGCAAAGAGAGTAGTGATTTTGGTAACAATGAAAGTAATGATAGAGATAATCATGATCATAATAACAAAAATAATAACAATGATACAAATATATAACAGTAATATAATGATAATAATAACATTGATTATTTTAGTAATTATTATGATGATAACTATAAAACATTGATGATAAGGATAACAATAATAGCGGAAATGATAAGGATGATAACTGACAATCATAATAATTATATCAATAATATTGCAATTAACCGTAACAAAAACAAATAAAGCAAAATCGCTTCTCGCCAACTGCCTTCTCTTCAACGTGTTCTCACCATTCCAGCGGTGAACCTTAGGTGGCAGAGTCGCGAGGAGCTCGTAGAGAAGTGTTTGTGGGAGCAAATAAAAAGGTTTAATTGAAAAGCCTCGCCAAACTAGTTTATAGCAGTGTTTGTTTGCTCGCGACGTCGTTTTCTTTCTCTTGTTAGAACGTTCTGGAATCCAGGACAAACATCTCGGAAACATTACCATTTTTGTTCTCTCTTTCCGAAGTTCTCTGTTCTTTTTAGGGATGTTTTTTTTTTCGCTGAGCTTCCTTTCGTGTGTATTTTCTTTTCTTGTATTTGAGATATAAAAGATTTTTTGTACTCGTCTTTATTTTATTTTCGAATGCTGCTTTGATCTCGGTTTCTGCAGTTCTTCCCCGTTGTTTTTGACTGTTTTTCTTTCTCGTGTATTTTACCTTGAACATTTTTTCTCGTTCTATCTGCTTCAACCCCCCCATTCCAAGGTAAATATCAATTTACTTTGCGTCCATATCCCATGCTGCTTTATCACCGAGTTTCCCATTTTCACCCGTTTTCATTTTGGGACCGAAATATTTGCTCACGTTGCAGCCCACAACGGTAGAAAACGCAGGTATGCACGTAGCTTCAGGCAGGCATCAAATGAACCATAAAAAGGGAGAAAAAGCCTTAAAATCTAGGATGTGTCTGGGGGATAACAGTCATATATCGCAGAAAACGTTGTATTCTGTGTCGATTCGAACCGGAATTTTCTGGTGAAGTATGTGTTTTTTGTGTTTGTGGATTTATTTACTTGTTCGTTTGCTGTTGTGTATATGTGTGCTTTGGATGTATTTTTTGGATGCTAGTT
>NC_091549.1:48528927-48531427 GCF_042767895.1 Penaeus vannamei
ACAGCGCGTCTCTTCTCAGTCTCCCCGTCACGGCGACTGTCGAGAGGGGAGGCAGAAGGGCGTGAAGCTCCGGCCTGATCACCGCCCATCCGTCCCCTTCACCCCTCCCCCCCTTTTTCCCCCTCTTTTCATTTCTTTTATCCCCTCTTTTGCCCTCTTTTCACTCCTTTTTGGCCTCTTTTGCCTTCTTTTCACAGCTCTTTTCACTCCTCTTTTGCCTTTTCACTTCTCTTTTCCCTCTCTTCACTCCTTTTTGCCCTCTTTCCTCTTTTACCCTCTTTTCACTCCTCTTTTGCTCCTCTTTTCACTCCTCTTTTGCCCTCTTTTCACTCCTCTTTTCTGTCTTTTCACTCCTCTTTTGCCCTCTTTTCACTGCTCTTTTCACTCCTCTTTTCACTGCTCTTTTCACTCCTCTTTTCACTCCTCTTTTCACTGCTCTTTTGCCTTTTCACTCCTCTTTTCACTCCTTTTCACTGCTCTTTTGTCCTCTTTTCACTCCTCTTTTCTGCTCTTTTTCACTGCTCTTTTGTCCTCTTTTCACTCCTCTTTTCACTCCTTTTCACTGCTCTTTTGCCCTCTTCTCTCTCTCTTCTCTGCCCTCTTTTCACTCCTCTTTTGCCCTCTTTTCACTGCTCGTCTCCCCAACCCTCTGCCTTTTGTGTGTGTTTTTTCACTCTCACTTTTTCTTTGATTCTTAATTTTCTTTGTTTATCAGCACATGCCTTTTCGTCGTACTTTTTCTCCTTAGTTTTATCCCTCTTTCTCTTCTTTATTAGCTCTCTCTCTTCTCTTATCTTCTCTTTCATCATCTAGTAACCGTTTTTACCCTCCTTTTCTCCTACCCTTTTTATCGCCTTTCATTTCACCCCTTTTCCCCTTCCTTCCCTTCTTTTTTTCTACCTTTCTACCTCCTCCTCCTCTGCCCCCCCCTCCACCTCTCCTTCTTCCTCCACCTCCTCCTCCTCCTCCTTCTCCTCCTCCTCCTCCTCCTCCTCCTCCTCCTCCTCCCTCCCTCCCTCCCTCCTCCTTCTCCTCCTCCTCCTCCTCCTCCCCCTCCTCCTCTTTCCTCTCTCCCCCTCCACCTCCTCTTCCACCTTCCACCATTACCCCTTCTCCCCTTTCACCTTCCCTTCCAATTCCCCTTTCTCTCTCCTCCCACTTCCTCCTCATTTCCCCTCCTCTCCCCTCCCCCTTTTCCCCTCATCACCTTCCCCTCCATTTCCCCTTTCTCCTTCCTCTCACTTCCTCTTCATTTCCCATCCCCTCCCTCTCTTCTCGATTACACCCCCTCTCTTCCCTTTTAATTTCCCTTTCTCCCTCCTCCCCCCCTCCCCCGCCCTCATTTCCCCTCCTCCCTCCTCCCCCTTTTCCCCTCATCACCTTCCCTTCATTTCCTTTCTCCTTCCCCCACTTCCTCTTCATTCCCTTCCTCTCCCTCCCCTCTTCTCCATTACCCTCCCCCTCTTCCCTTTTAATTCCCCTTTCTCCCTCCTCCCCTCCCCCGCCCTCATTCCCTCCTCCCCTTTCCCCTCATCACCTTCCCTTCCATTTCCCCTTTCTCCTTCCTCCCCACTTCCTCTTCATTTCCCTTCCTCTCCCCTCCTCCCCCTCTTCTCCACTGCTCCTCCCCCCTCTTCCCTTTTAATTCCCCTTTCTCCCTCCTCCCCCCTCCCCGCCCTCATATCCCCTCCTTTCCCCTCTCCCCCTTTTCCCCTCATCACCTTCCCTTCCATTTCCCCTTTCTCCTTCCTCTCACTTCCTCTTCATTTCCCATCCCCTCCCTCTCTTCTCGATTACACCCCCTCTCTTCCCTTTTAATTCCCCTTTCTCCCTCCTCCCCCCCTCCCCCGCTCTCATTTCCCCTCCTCTCCCCTCCTCCCTTCTCCCCTTATCACCTTGGTAATGACTGGAACGTACCTTCATGGCAGGGCAGAGTGAGGGGAAATCATCATCGGGAGTTTATAGGTCATGCCTGATTTTCCTTTTTTTATTTTTTTCTCTATTTTTTTATGATAATCATGTTTGTTTTTTTATAGTTTTTTTTTTTTTTTTTCTCTATTTTTGTCTTTTATGATGATGTTTGTTTTTTTAGTTTTTTGTTTGGTTATTATACTTGGGTTTTGTTTCTGATTAATTTTTTTTTTGTCTTTTTGAATGTTTTATGTAATCATCATTATTTTTTATTTTATTTATTTTGTTTATTTTTTCTTCTTCTTCTTTTAACTCTTCTTTATTTTTCTACATTTTTCTACATTTTCTACGTCATTTCTTTTTTATCATCATCATTGGTGCTGTCCTTGATCTTTAATATATTTTTTCATCATTTTTTTCTTTTATCTATTTACCATTTGCTTTATCACCATTCGTCTTCACACACATTCCACTCTCATTATTACGAAGAATAATAGGGGCGTGGCTAAAAAAATCTCTGACACGCCCACATTTACGACAAAATTAGATACCACATCCACCGAATAGAAAGGAATCACACACGCCCATT
>NC_091549.1:48536427-48546427 GCF_042767895.1 Penaeus vannamei
CGCTTCCCAGCCTCGGCTTCTACTTCCCTCTACTCCAGCCGTCTACCGAATCACCTCCCTCGGCGCTAAGTTACTGTACATATCCCTCTCCTCGCTCGTGAAATCCAATCTCACCCATTTTCTTCGAGGAGCATAAACTCTCGACTCGAAGCTCTCTCCCCAGCGCAGGTTCCTCACCTCTCCTGTAACCATGCGAGGAATTTATGCGCTCCTGAACAGCCTTTGTTACGCTTCCTCACACGCACGCGCGCGCACACACACACACACACACACACACACACACACACACACACACACACACACACACACACACACACACACACACACACACACACACACACACACACACACACACAAAACACATACACGAAGTCACTCTGCGCTGTCGGAATGTCGTAGCCCAAAGCATGTCACTCCCTCGCATGCATGTTAGACTCGGCTGTGAATACCAATGAATGCTCCAGCACTCGGAATATATATAGGAACGCCCAACAAAATCTTTGTAGAATGAGGTTGGTGTTTTCCTTTTTTTTTGAGAGGGGGGGGGGGGTGGAGGGGGTTTATCCTACACGACCGCCATTCCAGCGTCGAGGATGCTATGCCAGGATTTCGCGAAGGAATCTCGACTTTGTAAATTTCGTACGAGCGTGAATCATATATATATTTTTTTTGGTCATTCTTTATCTCTTTTTTTTCATTTCTCTCTTTCTCTCCTACTTCATAAAACCACATTTCCGTGCTTGACTTAATTTTGGATATGGGAATTCTTCTATTTTCGGTCCTAAAAAAAAGTTACCGTCTCGGGGAACACAATATCGTGTTTGTAAAGTACGTCTTTCTTACCCTCGACGTGAAGCCTGAAGTGAATACTTAAGGCTGATATTACATTACCGTATGCGCTCTGCCTCGCCGTGTAGCATGACATGAATCCCAGAACCCAAATTCTGTAGAAACTCCATTATTGATTTTGTCATAAAATAGTATGAGAAAATGTGCTGTTTAGCGTCATTTCTAGAAAGTTTTGAGACCATAATACTTAAGGTTCAAGTCTGGCTGAGCCTGATGTAGCTTAGGGCCGCCTAGACCTGCAACGTAGTCCCTTAGGCTTTCAAAATACAATGCAAATGTTTTCACAAAATTTAGCTCAGCGCTTAACCAAATTTCGCTCAGCATTCTGCGAGGAAGAGATATGAGGCAGACTCAGGTTGATGCTGCAAAGAACAAAAACTCTTCGAAAATGATGTTCCATTCTTCTAGATAGGAAAAAGTTAATATTTTTAACACGTCGATTCCTTGCCATAAAGCTGAATGTCTGAAGCGTGTATGTCTACACTCAAAACGGATACACAGCGCCATGATAGACATAAAACGACGAAGCTACACGGAATAACCCAGATTCCACCAGAGATGACCAAACACTCATAAACACGAAAGTTAAACGAGAGCCGAAAAAAGGGAGAACTTACTGCGCGGACGGAACTATGCGGAATATACTTCAGCAGCAATTTCCTGTTTCATTAAAGCGGACTTAATATAGTATCAGCGACATAAAACGTCCACGGTAGTACAGGAGGTTAGTCGACATCCCGTTTAATTTGATGGCGCTTTGGCAGTGAAGTGAATTAAGACAATTGGCAGCAGGAACTAATCTTCTGACGGAGGCCAGTGCTTATGGGTATCCTTGGGAGATACAGTGACCTTCCCTGTGGCGGGTTCGGCGACAAGGAGGGCTGAAATCATGTATCCGAAGAGTACATCCTGGATAAGAGACACGTCGCAGCTTAGAAAAAAGAACCATACCTGAAACACGTATATATTTCGACTAGAAATAAAAAGTTATTTTTATGGTAGAGGACTATGGCTGACAGAAATGTATATATTAAGTGACACTATTACACAAACAAATGAAAATTCGTGACAAAAGCAGAGAGACATGAGCAAGGCGGCATGCTTACTGCATAGACACGTATGACATGTCTTTGGGTAGCATACATCTTAATAATGATGACAATTATCGCAACAGTGATGGTGATAACAGTGATAATAATGATAATGATGATAAAATGACAATGACATTGATTATGATACTAATAATAATATTGATAATAAAAATGAAAATGATAATAAAGATATTAATGCTAATAATAGGTATAATAATAACGATAATGATTATAATAATAATAATGATAATAATTATAATAATAATAATAATGATAACACTAATAATAGCAATAACGATAATGGTACTAATAATAACAATAGCAATAGTAATTACAATAATAAGAACAACCAATAACGTTACCGATAACAACCGAACAACGGCAGCCCCGCCCCCCCCCAACCACCCGCGAAGCAACGACTCAGACACGAATGAACAACGACGACCCGGGACTCCGCATCCTCCACGACCCGGGAACAAGGTCATAAAGTCCCGTGTGTCTTCGGGTCTTCCGAGGTCAAGTAAGAAGCAGACGTCGTTGAATGCCTGCCTTGGGGTCTCTCTCCTCGCGACGACTCCTTCCTGGTGCGGGGTAATGCGTTGGTCTGTTTCCAAGGTCCGACGTAAACAGGCTGGCTGTGTATCCTTCAACTTGGCCGCGTTTGCCCTCGGGGTCTTTGTGCTTGTCTGTCTGTCTGTTTGTCTCTATCTGTCTGTCTCTGATTCTCTCGTCTCTCTCTCTCTATATCTATCTATCTATCTATCTCTTTCTCTCTATCTATCTATCTATCTCTTTCTCTATATCTATCTATCTATCTATCTCTTTCTCTCTATCTATCTATCTATTTCTACCTCTCTCTCTCTCTCTCTCTCTCTCTCTCACTCTCTCTCTCTCTCTCTCTCTCTCTCTCTCTCTCTCTCTCTCTCTCTCTCTCTCTCTCTCTCTCTCTCTTTCTTTCTTTCTTTCTTTCTCTCTCTGTATTTTATGTCTTGCTCACTCTCTCTTTCTCTATTTCTTCTTTCTCTTTCTCGTTATCTATCAATCGTCTTGCCTGAATTGGCCTTCGTTGGGCAATGATGAAATAAACGTTAAAAGATAGATTTTCATTTACATTACTTTCTGTTATTTATATTATCCTTATTATTTTTATTGTTATTACTATCATTATTAACAATATCGTTATGATTTTGAATATTATAATCATTATTACTATTATTTTTTCATCATTATTATTGCTTCTTTATTATTATTATTACTATTACTATCATCATCATTATTATCATTATTATTGTTATCATTGTTATAATTCTTGTTATTATCATTTTCATCGGCATTATATTTATTATCATTATTGTTATTATTATTATACTGCAGTTATTATATATTTCTATTACATTATTTATATCATTAGTATCATTATCATAGTTATTATCATTATTGCCATTATTATCATTATTGTTGTCGTTATCATCAAGATCATCATCGTCAATGCCATTATCATTATCGTCATCATTATCACTATCATTTATATCCATCATTAATAGTTCATCATTTTTCTCAGTTATTATGATCTTTATCATTTTATTATCATTTTTGCTGTTATCAGTATTATTATCATTATTATTATTGTAATTATTATTATCATCATTACTGTTATCGTTATATTTATTACTATCATTATTATCAGTATTATCATTATCATTATCACCAACATTTTCATTATCATTACCATTATCATCACCATCATCATTATCATTATCATCGTTATCTTTTTTATCATTATCTTTATCATCATCATCATCATCATCATCATCACTATATTCATCATTCTCATCAATATCCATATTCATTATCTTCACCATCGTCATCGTTATCAAGAGGAAGATATATGTGACATTAATGATTACTTATAATATTAGTAAGATTGATTATGCTAATGTGGTTGTTGCTATTAACATATATTATTATCATCGTCGGTTATAATTAAAATTATATTCGTTATTAGCCTTATCATTATTGTCATTATCATCATTATCTTTATCATAATCGCCATTACTATTGTGATTTGGAATTGCATTGCCATCGTTATTATTATCACCATTATCATTATTATCATCGATGTTTTCATAATTATTAATTATTCACAGTGCCATTAACATTTTTTTATGAGTCTTCTCACTTCCGTCGTTTGATTAAAGATAAGCCGATTTACTTCCTTAATTTGGAAAGATGTCAGTTAAATCAATCTTTATCATTACCTGCACGTTCAATATATTTTATCAAGAAAATACGTTAGTAAAGGAACTGTTTAGAGAAAACTGAGACCAACTATTATTATTATAGTTTTTAATGTAAATATTGTCTTTTTGGTAACATTTGCTATTTCATTTCATACTTATATATATTTCCTTTTTATTCCTTTAAGGGAAAGTACTTCATCTCCGGAAAAAGAGCAAAAAAATGTTATTTAACTTCCAGAGTAGAACCATAAAATTCTCATAACCGAGTAATGGGCGTCTCATCCACGCGCTCGATAGCTGGGCCGACACTGTTTTTGCCAATATTTTTTTTATATATCTCCTGTGGTATTTCCTCCGTTGCTCGATCGTGATGGCGAAATGATTGCCTGTGTTGCTACGCATTCCGGCTTGTAGTTTCCGGTTTTCGCTGAAACAAATAAATGCTTTTACAAACCGTTGTTGTGCTTCGTCTTTTTTTCAGTTAGGTTAACGTCTGCCGGAAGGGGAGCGGGGGCTGCTTTTGCCGTCTTTCTTTTAGTCTTTTCTATTCTTTTACTTCTTTTTGTTAGTTTTTGTGGTTTCTTGGTTTGTCGACAGGGTTATGGGAGGTGTTATCGACGGATGGTGATGAAAATTGACCCGGGAATCATTAGATTATGCTTTAGTGTCACGGGTCGAAGGGCGGATCTGCCTTGAAATCAATAGAGTCAACGGCTTCTATAATCCATTGTAGAAAATGGGTGTGCGAGAAAACGTATTTTCTCTCGTAAGTTTTGGCGGAAATGCATATGCTTGGAGTATTTTCTGATCATATTTGTGATGTTTTAGTCAAGGCATCTCGCAGTTCCGTGCAGGAAATACGTACTTTCATCATTTTTATTATTGTTAAAGTTCACCGTATAGTCAAGTCTCCGTCGTTTGTAGTCAGCTATGGGGAAGGCTAGATCAATAGCAATTCGAGGAGGTGTCATGGCGTCCCACAGGGTTGTTTTGATGATTGTTCAATGAAAACATAACCATAAAAATCATTATTTTCCATCCTTTTTGAAAATTGAGAAGCAAAATGATCGACCATATTCACAAAGCATCCGTAGCTTTTGTGACGTCACCAGAATGTGCTTTTTCCAATAATAGAATCAGACACCATGACACCTCGAGTTGCTACTGATCTAGCCTTCCTCAGTCAGCTATACTTGGTGTCCGTTGGTCGTTGCGAGCAGTTCCTCTACTGCAGCTGATAAAACTAGCTTATTCCGTATTCCTTTGAGACATAATCTCCTTGCCTGGAATGCCAGTGCAAGCATACTAAAGCTGCCGATTAAGGGCATCCATCATATGCTTAAGCGCAGAAAAATTGCATGAAAAGAAATTCAGCCTCTTTTTTTACGTAATGATTCTTCCTTGGTAAGGTGTAAAATGCATTACACATAAAAAGGAAATATACCATCACATCGCAAAAATAGATAAAAAAAAACAATAAAGACAATCAGATATACTGTACAATTGATGCAGATTTTACTAAAAGATCATTAAGTTTATTTACTGTTTACGAACTGTTACTTGGTCGTCAGCGCTTATGAAACGCAATTACCAGCAAACAGTCCTTCAGACCCGCTCGTATAACGCACACCATCCGCATCTGTTACAATAACACGAACGTAATTCATCTTATAAGTGTTTATTCTCGGTCGTAGAATTTTTGTTGTTGTTGTTGTTGTAAGAGTTTCATCAACTCTAGGCGAGATTTCGGGCACTTTGTGATTTTAGGGGTTTTAAGTTTGTTTGTTTTTCTTGGATGTTAAGAATGTTATGTTTGTGTTTAAGTATAAAGTTATCATATTATTAATTCAAATATTTTTTGTTGTTGTTGTTGTTAAGACTAGTATAATGATTAATATCATTTTCATAGGATTATTATTAGCATCATCGCATTATTGATACTATGGATATCACTGATGCATAAATCTTTACTGCTATTGCCAATATTATTTTTATCGCTATTATGACCATCATTCTTACCGTTATTTTGTGATAATTAATATTATGCTAATCATTAGCCTCATTTTCATTTTACTTTATCATTATTAATATCAATATCAGTATCGTTATGATCATCATCATCACCATCATCCTCTTCATTAGTGCCATTATCATATCACCATCACAGTCATATCATTTCCCATCATCACTATCACAACCATATCATCATTTCACATCACCATCACAACCATATCATCATTTCACATCACCATCACAACCATATCATTTCACATCACCATCACAACCATATCATCATTTCTCATCATAAACATCACAACCATATAATTTCACATCATCACAACCATATCATCATTTCACATTATAAACATCACAACCATATCATCATTTCACATTATAAACATCACAACCATATCATCATTTCACATTATAAACATCACAACCATATCATCATTTCTCATCATAAACATCACAACCATATCATTTCACATCATAAACATCACAACCATATCATTTCACATAAAAAACATCACAACCATATCATTTCACATTCACCATCACAGCCATATCATCATCTCACATCACCACCCACATCATCAACTTACCTCCTTCAACATCAAAACTACCCCAAAACAATCATAAATCATACATCACATGTGTTTATATGGCGCGGAGTGACGTACTTAAACTCCTGAAGAAAGTCCTCGTTTATCGTAATTATCGTTTAGTCTCAACTACCATTAAAGCCCCAGCACTCTAGGGGCGTATTTCCAGTAAATCTTTATTAAAATCGTGAATTTATATACGAAAGGAGAGCCAGGATAAATATTGATACTGTTGTAGATTATATTCATCACAAATGGTGTTGATATTGATGAAGCTATGAAATGAATGCGATGCCTTATCCGAAAGTGTGAATTTCTTGGGCTAAAAATAATAAAAATGGAAATAAAAATAATCTAAAAATCAATGGTGCGATAAAATATAACTGAACCTAATATAAACCACTTAGAACGCGAATATTTCATGAACTTAATAACTTATACAAAATAAACCTAATACAAAGCTTTCCAATTCCAAAAATTAATTCCAAAAATGAACATACCTATCCATAAATGATAAAAATTTGTTAAGTGAACAAAACTGAATGAATAAATCATTCCTTAAAAGAAAATTTAAAAAAATAATAAAAAAGTGATCAAAACTAGATTACATTTCATTCCTTTCTTTTTACAAGTATACAACACTAAATAAAATTTAATTCATTTCTTTATACGAGTGAACAAAATTAGATCAAATTGCATTCCTTTTATATATAAGTGAAGAAAGTAGATAGCATTTCATGAATATAAGTGAACAAAACTATACAAAACCTCATTTCTCTTTTCGTATATAAGTCACCAAAAATAGATAAAATCTTTTTTCTTTTCATATATAAATGAACAAAACTAAATCACATTTCCTTCCCTTTTTTCTACATATAAGTGAACGAAACTGAAGCCAATCCGAACACAAAACACCGAACACTTGTTGAGAAGGAAGACCACTCTAGATCCCGGAAGAGGAACCTTCGGCCGTTACGCTCTCGGCTGCTCCCTTGTCTCGCCACGGCCCACGGGGAACGGACGAGCAGCGCCGGTAGTCCGTTCTGCCTCCCGTTTAGTCCTCGGCGTTCTGTGCTCTTAAGTGCTCCGGGTCCTTAGAGGGTCCTTTGGGAGGGGGGCGTCGCGGGGGTGGGGGGGGATTAGGGGGGAGGGGAGGGGGGTGGCAAAGGAATTGCCGTGTGGTCTTCGGAAGGGAGGTTAGGTTAGTTGTTTTCCTGTTTAGAGACGGGGTTAAGCTACGGAGGAAGGTCGTTATTTGTGTTATTGTTGTTCATATCATTATCGTCGTCGTCATCATCACCACCACCATCACCATCATCATCATCATCACCACCACCACCATCATCATCACCACCACCACCACCATCATCATCATCATCATCATCATCATCATCATCATCATCATCATCATCATCATCATCATCATCATCATCATCACCACCACCATCATCATCATAATCATCATCACCACCACCATCACCATCATCATCATCATTATACCATCATGAGTATTGCTTTGCTACTGTTATCGTCTTTATAATTATAATTATTTTTACTATGATTACCTTTATTAATATTATCATCATTATCATTAATAACCATCCGTATAATTTATGCTTTATGTCATTATCTTTTTATCATTGTTATAATCATAATTACCATCATTAATTTTATCATTACTCTAATTATTTTCAAATATCATAATTATTGTTACGTCATTATGACCAGTACATCTTTGTTTCACTAACAATATTAACCTTTATCGTCATATAAGAGTATGCCCTGACACCACAGAACACCATAGAAAGTCACAGTAGCTCAGAAGTACGCACCATACCCTGTATCATACATTATGTTAAATAACCTAACACTATATACACCCCCAGCACCATCCATCCTCTACACAGCACCATACATCATACCATACATCAACCATACCTTAACACCATAAATCCACGCAGCACCTCACAATCCCCCAAACTCCAGCACCATACACCGCTACACCTCACCAGGATCCCTCCCTCACACCCTGCAGCACCATACACTAACCATACCTTACCACCATACATCCACGCAACACTATACAATCCCCAAGCTCCTGCACCATACACCGCTACATTTCCCCAGGATACCTCTCCCTCACCCCAACATCATACACCCCACCACCATACACCCCAACACCATACACCCATCATCACCATACACCCATCATCACCATACACCCATCATCACCATACACCCATCATCACCATACACCCCTCATCACCATACATCCTACATCACCATACACCCATCATCACCATACACCCATCATCACCATACATCCCTCATCACCATACACCCATCATCACCATACACCTATCATCACTATACACACATCATCACCAGACACCCCTCATCACCAGACACCCCTCATCACCAGACACCCCTCATCACCAGACACCCCTCATCACCATACACACATCATACACCCCAACACCATACACCCCCTCATCACCATACACCCCTCATCACCATACACCCCTCATCACCATACACCCTCATCACCATACACCCCTCATCACCATACACCCCTCATCACCATACACCCTCATCACCATACACCCCTCATCACCATACACCCCAACACCATACACCCATCATCACCATACACCCATCATCACCATACACCCCAACACCATATCCCACACCCCACCCACCCCAAGCCAAAGCCCCCGCGAAGCCAAGAGGAAGCTAAGCTCCTTGAGGTTTTGTGGACAAGGAAGGTAAACCAACGGCGGCAGCGAATCAATACACGTAACGGTCTCTGTTCGTTCGAATGTTTTATGCGCTCGCGACCTCCGCTTTTCTTCGCTCTCCCTTCAACCGGTTTTCTGCTGCAGTTCAGTAGAGGGTCTCTCCTAAGGTCACCGCCGCAGGTGCTCCTCCGTCACAAGGGCCTGACTCGTCCCTTGGGAGCTATCGAGAAACTGTCAAGGTGATGAAATATCGATCGGCCGGCCATGTTCGAGAGAGCGCGGGTCAAAGATTCTCTTACTTGCAGATATCTTAACATAATGAAAATGTGTAACGGTAACGGTAACGGTCGATAGGTTAACATATATGTTCGAAATTCAAATGTTGAGCGTTTTGTTTATGATGATAATTCAGCGTAATGTACATTTGTTTGTTTGCTTATCAATGCCAAGATCCTTGGAACATCAGTCCTGAGGGTAAA
>NC_091549.1:48553927-48563927 GCF_042767895.1 Penaeus vannamei
TATATTACATATATATATGTATATATATATATATATATATATATATATATATATATATATATATATATATGTGTGTGTGTGTGTGTGTGTGTGTGTGTGTGTGTGTGTGTGTGTGTGTGTGTGTGTGTGTGTGTGTGTGTGTGTGTGTGTGTGTGTGTGTGTGTGTGTGTGTGTGTGTGTGTGTGTATGTGTGTATATATATATATATATATATATATATATATATATATATATATATATATACACATACATACATACATATATATGTGTATATCTTTTAAAATACATATATTTATATACACACATATATATACATATATATATATATGTGTGTGTGCATATACATATAAATATATATATAAAAAAATATATATATATATATATATATATATATATATATATATATATATATATATATATATATATGTATATATATATATGTATTTGTATGTGTGTGTGTGTGTATATACATATATATGTATATATATGTGTTTGCGTGTGTGTGTATACATGTGTACATATATATACATATATATATATATATATATATATATATATATATATATATATATGTGTGTGTGTGTGTGTGTGTGTGTGTATGTGTGTGTGTGTGTGTGTGTATACGTATTTGTATATATGTATATATGTGTATATATTATATATATATACAAAAGAAGCACGCAGAATAGTGCTGAACAACGAAGCTGCATTACTATGTAAGCAGATTCTCCCGTCCTCCGTCCCGCCTTGCCCCGTAGCAGCCCCCCCCCCCCCCCCCCCCCCCAACCCGGCCAGGCCCCTAACCGCCTCTCCTTCCCGCAGGGCGAGGAGGTGGACATCGACCTCTCCGACCCCGAGTTGAACAAAGCGGCCACCAAAATCCAGGCCACCTTCAGGGGTCACCGGGCCAGGGCAACCGACGAGCACTGATGACCTTTGACACCTGTGACGTCATCATCACCCCCTCCGCTACCCCCCGCACCGCCGCCCCACCCACCAGCACCATCAGCAGCGCCGTGGTGGAGGCTAGATGATCCGAGGCCAAGAACTGGTGGTGGATGGTGGACAGGTGGACGCGCAGTCTGGACCGGTCTTCTGTGGATCCGCCTCGAGTCTATTAAGCAATAAGAACTTAACTCATAAGATTAAGCTTTATTAAGTTATTGGTATTTTACAGAATGGATAGAGATATACATATATATTCATATTTTTTCCTTGGGGGCGAGTTACACAAGGTGAGACGCGAGGCTAACTTCAGTCATCGTCGGCGAGGATCATCATCAAAAAAATAATAATAAATAAATAAATAAACACATACCAAAGGCCTGCCCCATCTTACACCATGAGTCGCCGATCAACCGGCCAATCCAAGATCTTTCCGCAGTAGAAGGTGGAGCCGTTATGCACTCGGTGGTCGTCGAGGCGAGAGAGAGCAAGAAGCCCCGACTGGACGCGTGGTGTTCATCCATCGTCTTAGTTGTTTTTCTTTAAACGTTGAAGCAGAAGCACCCGTGTGAGGTTATGAACCTTTCGTTTCACCATTCCTTGTTTTTCCGTTTCGGGGAAGACCAACAGAGACATGTGGATGCTTTTGAATTTACCACTTGACGTAGTTTTAATACATCATGCCGATACCTACTTCGTCTTTTCTCTAGAGGCTTCGTAATGTTTAAGCTTATCAGACTTTGTAATTTTAGAGTTGTCTTGCTACATTTACTTGTATTCGTATATACAGTTTCAGATGAGGAATGTGTGACAAGAATTGCTAAAAATAACATTATACATCGCAGCTATAGAGTCCTTTGCATTTGCCCAGCAACATAATAACCATGAATTTATTCACGTATAAAGAGAACCATCGCAGTAGAGGTGATAGGAATGTATAACTTCAAAAAAGCGGGATGAGCAGGAAGTCACCGCCTGCGCGATCGAGAGCCTCCACCACGGCCGATGAAACCGCGTTCTGCCTCGCCCAGGACGGCCCTCTCCCCGGCACCTCCAGCTTCCGATGCCTCCCAGCGACGGGGAGGCTTCAGCTCCTGCGGCTGCCCGGAGAGGCTCTCCATCTGCCGTCCTCCTTGCAGGAGCGGCAGGTGGCACCGTCCTGCGGTCTAGTGCCAAGAGATAGTCATTCAGAGTTAGAGTTCCCGCTAGTAGGGAGACATGAGCATGCGTCAGTATGCAATGGCAATAGGACTTGATGAGTACTTCACACGTAGCTGCACCTAGTTGCAGGGATGATCTGGCTTCGAACCGCTGCCAGCTGCGCGCGGATCCCAGCGACGGGGCGTCCGCGCGCTCCTGCGCACCGTTCTCAGCAAAGGGCGACTCGGAACTACGGGTGTTGCATGCACCTGCGGATTGCTCTCCGCGGCGGGTGGCTCCCAGCAGTGGATGGTCGCTTGCGGCGGGAGGCTCCCGGGGCGGGGGCCGCAGCCGAGGCGCGCCGGCCCGTCTATCTCTGGCAGAATGTTCGAGACAATCATGCCCTTCGCTGCTGGACGCCGCGGGGAGCACCCCAGAGAGACTAGTCTTACCGGGAATGTCTTTTCCTCCTCACCGCAATAACGCTCTTAGTCTTCTAGATCTCCTAGACGGATTGATCGATACGAGGAACAAGGTAGTCGGGCAATCTGCATGACATCACCTTCTGACGCCTCTCACGCGCTCGCCCAACACCTCGCAGAGCTATCTAGGCTCTGATGAAACAATGCAGGCTTTGGTGAGACTATTCAGGCTTTAGCGAAACTACCCAAGCTTTGGCGTGGTTTCCCAAGGTCACTTGTATTTAATGAAGCTACCTTGGTTTGTGCGAGGATTTCCCAGACTATGGCGGACTACCCGAGCTGCGTCGGAGCTTCGCTGGTAACGGAAAAGTTAGCTTCGGGGAAGTTGAATGCCTAAGGGAAGCAACCCAGGAACCGGCGTATTTATTAAAGCTCAGCGAAGTTTCTGCAGAAGCCACAGACATGTGCAGGAAGTTATATGTCCCTCGAGGTTCTGATGAAATCGAAGAGTCTTTGTCTAAAACACACTGGTTCTCTGGAAGCAATCTGTGATAAGCACAAGCGGGTTTTACCAGTAGCTTCCCAGGCTTCAGTGCAGCAACCGGAGTTGTGGGAAGCTACGTAAGTACTGGTGAAGCTCCCTAGACTCTAACGAAGTTACCTTACGTTGTGGCGAAGTTCCTATGCTCTGATGAGGTAACCCAGGCTCCGGTAAGATTATAGAATTTCCATTATTCTTTTCGAGAGTTCACCTGCCATAACCACATTACTTCTGCAGATTCTGCTGCGAGACTGTTTATGTGTCTGTGATTTATTGAGCTTGTCCTATTTTTCCTTCTCTGTCATTATCTGCAGGATCACTTGTGTTAGGATACACCATGCAGTGTAAACATCTTTTGGTGTCCGGAAACCAATCAAGAATACTGTCACTATGATAACGCAATTAAAAGCCAATCAAAGAAGTTTTTAGATATCATCTTTGACAGCTTCCAGCTGGTCAGTTAACATCAGTAATCAAACAATACTCGTTTGTAATAATAATATCTTAGTGTTCACAGTTCTGAACCAGTTTTTGCTAATAATATCCTCACTTTTGAAGGCATGTTCAGTCTAGAAGAAAAGTATCAATCCGAACCCATCACTATGTATCGTTTCAATAAATATATATATCCTTTTCAAGTTTTTTACTTGTATTGTGATTCAGCCTCGTGCGGTCCAGCCTGCCCACGTGTTAGCCAGACCACAACTGGTGCTGACATGAGGCTGCCTAGCAAAATTTGTAGAGAAAATCAGCGAACTTCCGTGGAAAGTAGGCATAGTCACTGGCACCATTAGACTCATCACTAAGTTCCCGGAGCTGCCAAAGTACGGGAAAAATAAATAAAATAAAATTCTGCCATTCATAAGCACCTTCCTGCTGGCCATTCTCGCTAACACGTGAGACAAAAAAAAACTCATTATTGAAATCTGTTGTTGATGTTTTAAAGATTTAAGATTATAAAAAAAGAAGAATCTCTTTAATGGTGTTGTACTTTTTAAATCTGAACAGTGTTCCTCTCTCGTTGACCATCTTCTAAGTAGATTTGTATTCTCGTAGTGTTATCTTGATCATTCTCGTTTACTATTGACATCTGGTTCGAGTTAAGACAGAGCTGTCCCTCCTGTGCTGTTATCTAAATACAAATTAATGATAAGACTATTATTAGAATACTACTACTAGCCTTGGCGTGAGCTTCATAGTGTTTTAAGAAAGATAGTGAAAATGTTCATAAAATGCTCAATTGGAGTAAAGAAAAATAAAGAAAATACCAGATTCATTATTTTTTTCCCTTCATTGACCATTTGCATGCTTGAAAAAAAAAAGAAGAAAAAAATGAGATGTATTTACGATGACTTTTTTCCTCCATCACCCTTTTTGGAGAGAGAGTCACGTATCATTCAAGCGTTTTTATTTCCTTCCACACACCCTGACTCATGGATTTGAAAATGGCCTCAGCTTGGAAAAAAAAGACGATCAAAATCCCATTTTGGCGCGCAACTTCTTCCCAAGATTTCTCGCTTGGTGTTGGGGGCGCCGTTGAGAATGACGCTTGCCAAGATTTATCATTTCGAAGCAAGATTTATCATCTACATGTCCAGAGAAGCAAGTCTAAGGCAGGGAGAAATCTTGGTTAAGATCATTTGTCAGAACGGTTTCGAAAAACCTGCCGCAAGATGTCTCGTTTGAAATTGCGCGCCAAAATAAATCTAAGGGATCTTACTCTGAAAAGGTATGAATTAAGAGTTGAGCTGAATAAATGAATGAATAAAAGCAACAGGAAAATAAATGTGAAATAGATAATGTCCCAGAATAGAAATAAGGAGTAAAACACTTAGAAAGATATGAAATAACAGTCCTTAAAAAACCGCTTAAAAATCAGACAGATATACACAAAACTGAAGCAAGATTTAACACTTATCTGAATGCTATAGCCGCTTTCACACACGCACGCACACACACACACACACGTTGGCATCGTACTTCCATCAAACAAAAAATATTGAAATACAATAGCTTCAAGAAAATAAATAAAAAACGAAAAAATTCCAGCTCGCTTCCACAAAAAAGGGATATTTTGGCAGAGTCGACCTGACAAAGGACTCGAAATAATAATAATTCTCGAAATAATACCCATATATTACAGTCCTTATTTACACACATGAACCTAACTTGTTGTGCTATCATTTTGCTCAAAATATTTAACATTCTTTTTAAATGGGGGGCTGATAACGCACTCCTGTACTCTATAAATACAATTAGTGGATGCGAGAGTAATTTCTGAATAAATACATCAATGCTATCTATTTTCCAAAATAAGTAATCAACCGCCCCGTAATATTTCCTTAACTATATCCGCTATTGAAAGGACATGCATCTTTTAGGCTACGTGAGTCTTGAATTATCTATTGGTCCTTTTTTGTCATTTGCGAAGAAAGAGGAAAAGGAAGACGAAGCTGAGACCATTACGTTATCAAATCTACTTGAAGGAATTCTAGATGTGATAATGATGTAATAAAGTTTGGTATTAAGAGGTACTAAGGGGCAACTTTGAACCGTTGTTAGATTAGGTCATGGTAAGAGAGAGAGAGAGAGAGAGAGAGAGAGAGAGAGAGAGAGAGAGAGAGAGAGAGAGAAGGAGAGGGGAAGAGGGAGAGAGAGAGACAAAGAGAGAGGGTGGGAGAGAGGAGAGAGAGACAGAGAGAAAGAGAGAGCAAGAGAAAGAAAGAGAAACAGAGAAAGAAAGAAAGAGAGAGAGAAAAGAGAAAGATAGAGGGAGAGAGAGAAAACTAAAGAGAAAGAGAGAGAGAGGAGCTTCTGCACTGACTGTGACTTTGAGAATTGTATTCATCAATGATAATATACAAAACTCTGATTTTGCCTTGCAACTAGAAATACATAATATTCCCACTATGAAATTCTTGATTAGTACCTCGCCCTAAACATTAAATCAAATTGCAATTAACTAAAGTATTCTGCAGCAAAAATATCCACTTGAATAAATATCCCGAAAGCCTAAGGGGTAACACACGTATGATTTTTCAAGAGCGGAAAAAAAGAAAAAAAAATGGAAAGCAACAACCAAACGAATAAAATAAATTACAAGAAAAAAAAATACAAGAAAAAAAACAATCGTTAAGAGAATAAAGACATCACAGTCTTTGCCCTGCCCCCTAAAAATATAAAAATAAAAAAAAAAATCCTCTTTACACTCGGCAAAATAAGTGACATTCATTGCTCATGTCAGGGTAGTTTAGGTCCAATTTCAACCCTTTTATTCCTACTTGAAAAATAACGATACGAATGACAACGAAAACAAATCTAATCATGTTTTAAAACTTTTATTTCTGAAAATCGATTCTTCAACATATTTACTTAAATTGTAAAAAAAAAAGAAAAAAGAATCTTTACACAAACAAATAAAAATGAAAATGGTAAAGTGTCTTTTTTATAAATCACTCTTGGGGTTTGGGATTCACGAATGGTACAGAGGCCACTGGATTGCACTATTGGATTAGGCAGTTTGATTAAAAATGTTTTTACGGTTCTCTCTTATTGGGGTTTGTCTGCCTCTCTCTCCTTTATTTCTGTCTGTCTCTCTCTATATATATATATCTATTTATCTATCTGTCTGTCTCACTCTTCTCTCTCTCTCTCTCTCTCTCTCTCTCTCTCTCGCTCTCTCTCTCTCTCTCTCTCTCTCTCTCTCTCTCTCTCTCTCTCTCTCTCTCTCTCTCTCTCTCTCTCTCTCTCTCTCGCTCTCTCCTCTCTCTCTCTCCTTCTCTCTCTCTCTCTCCTTCTCTCTCTCTCGCTCCTTCTCTCTCTCTCTCTCCTCTCTATCTCCCTCTCTCTCTCTCTCTCTCTCTCTCTCTCTCTCTCTCTCTCTCTCTCTCTCTCTCTCTCTCTCTCTCTCTCTCTCTCTCTCTCTCTCCCTCACTCCCTCTCCCTCTCCCTCTCCCTCCCCCTCCCCCTCCCCCTCCCCCTCCCCCTCCCTCTCCCTCTCCCTCTCCCTCTCCCTCTCCCTCTCCCTCTCCCTCTCCCTCTCCCTCTCCCCCTCCCTCTCCCTCTCCCCCTCCCTCTCCCTCTCCCTCTTTCTCTGCCTTTTTTCTAACTTCCTCACCCTCCTCCTCCCCTCTCTTGAACTCTCAAGGATTTCTGTAATGACTGGAAGGTGATCAGCAGAACTCAGTAACCTTCATTCATGTCTTTATTGGGGGAGAAGGCTTACGGGTCACTGGAAACCGGAAGAGTGGGACCTAGTATGCTGTCACGGAGAAGGTAGGTCATGGTCGGAGAGAAGGATGACACGACCTGGGCTGAGGTATCGCTCATGACCTCCACCTAGGCCCGGTTCAAAAGGACTTGTGGGAGTGAAACTACAGTGAAACTACCTGGCTCACGGTTCCCTGTTTCGTTCGAATCGCCGTTCGGGAAATTCCTGAAGATCTGTGCAGTTCTTTCTCTGGCATATTCTAAAACGAATGACTATGGGCTTTTTAGGGAATGTGGGATGGGGTTAGATCAAATAGAATCTTCAATTCCAAAATTCTTAATTATGTGTCCTTTGAAGCTTCAAAAAGGAATATTTTTGTCTCTGTAATAGATTGTTGAAATCATTAACTTGGCAAAATACATCGGCCAAGTTAATACGTTATAGGAAAGGACAAGGACAAGATATTTGAATACTGGTCTAAAAGTATGTTCTTTACAATAACCACGAACCGCACGCCTGTGTGTGCCCGAGTGTGTACAATTTCTGCCTTAAAGATATTGTTAAAAAAAAAATCAAGAACAAAAATTTATATATGTAACTTGAATAATAACATTTCATGTTGGATGATAATCTAAATTTAAAACTATGGAAATATGGTTTTCTTTGCATACGAGCTTAAATAAATGTAATTCATTGGCGGTTTAGTATAAATGCTATGCTTGTTATTAAATTCCGATAACTATAACCCAAATAAATAAATAGAGGGATTATCAGGTAAAAAATAAGGTTATTAATACAAACCACACGATTACGTGAACTAGAGAGAGAGAGAGAGAGGGGGGGGGGGGGTAGGGGGGCGTTAGAGGGAGAGGGGGAGGGCGAGAGAGAAAGAGAGAGAAGAGGGGGAGAGGCAGAGAGATAGATAAACCGAGAGACGGGAAGAGAGGCGGGAGAGGGAGAGAAAGAGAGAGAGAGAGTAAGAGATATGTATATGTGTGTGTGTGCGTGAGCGTGTATATGTGTATGCGTGTGTGTGTGTGTGAGAGAGAGAGAGAGAGAGAGAGAGTAAGAGAGGGAGAGAGGGGAGGGGGGTATGTGTTTACATATGTACGTGAGTGATTCCACTTTCAATTATTAATGCAAACACATCTGAGTACATCAACTTATAAAGATAATAACGATAATAATAATTTAAAGTAAAAAAAACGAAAATGATAATATATTTGCAATGAAATTTGGCATGTTTTGTGTCGTTACCTCTCGAAAAGCGCGTTTTCTCACCCAAGCTAGCACTTAATTGACTCAAGCATGTAAGAATCCACAGTGGTCTTAAATTTGTACCATATGATTATTCAAAAGGTCCGCAAGCGAGTTAAAGTTAATTCGGGCCTGTCTGATGCCCTATAAAATGAAGCCAATGGCGCCCAGAGGTCATAATTGTATCCCCCGAAGACTCAAGCATACTGAGGAATATTCAGAGAAATGGAGATATTTTGAATATGTAAACAGATGAAACACGAAATAAACTTTATTAGATTTGAATATAAAGTACAGTACTATCTTATTTCCCTCTCTGATTACACCCTTCTTCCACTTTTGGATGCTCTGCAAGCCACTGAATGAAGCACCTCTTCCCTTACTTTTGAGTCTACTGTATTCAGGGCTCTGAGGCTTGAAGTTTACCATTCAATTTACGATAATTTACTTCTGGTATATCTATGCACTGTTTTATAATATATAAAGTACAAACACGGGAAAGTTTGCAACAGGAACAACGAAGGGAAGGGCAAGAAAACACACGAATATGCCGAAGGCCGTGTGTTGCCCTTCCCAACGTTGTTCCTGTTGCAATCTGTTCATCAGGAATTCCACACACGGGAAAGTTTGTGCTACGCGTAACGAGAGCTGAACCTACCTGTACCATACAGCAAAGTTCAATCGAAAACTAAATGTAACCCAAGCATTCAACTCAAACCCAGAATTTTACCTTTCTAAAACTCTGAGGAATCTCTATGTAATAAAGATTATATAACAATCTTCCACCAGTTTGTGTTGGTTCTCGACAGAAGAACGTTTCATATAGATTAGGGTTTCATTTGGTACTGTACCATTTGATCGGAGTAGAGTTCAAATTTATATTTCTTTGTTATATTTGGCTATGACCATGACTTTATTTACATCAGCACCAAACTCATGATTTACCAGTAATCCCATATTACTTATATTTCAATTGGATACTTCAGTAAAAACACTTGATCCTTCAACAAAAGTTTTGTTATATACAAGGCATTGTTCCACTGTAAACTAAATAATATTCAGTTATGCTGAACTGATTTTTTAGGTTAATCAAATTTTTCGTTGCACAACACTTTTTTGATTGATGATATTTATCCTGATAGTCTTTAGTGACCAGTGTTACTTGCATTGCGAACTTTCCAGATCTGCAAACGTACTTCATACCTTTTCACTTGTCATATCAGTCAAGAAACTATGTTTGTGTTGAAAAAAATGTTGAAAGAGCATTACATTACCAATATATTTCACCACAAACAATGATGAAGCGCTGTATATAGTAAATATATACAGGATGTATTTTGGGTAAATACTTTATTAAAACATTATCCAACATCAGTCATGTCGTTTACACTATAGGAAATTCATTTGTTACGATTATAAGACGGACAAAATATAAATTCAAATTGTAAAGGGTTCTCTGCCTCTCTGCCATTCCTCCTTTTAGAA
>NC_091549.1:48572559-48580059 GCF_042767895.1 Penaeus vannamei
CCCAGCATATGTATTTGATTATACAAACATAACTAACTACGAAGTGAAGCGAATATGTATTATTTGAATAGATTCTTAAAAAAAAAAATGCTAAAAATGCGAGAAAACAATTGCCGTAAGAAATAAGAAATTTATACTAGGTACATCACATGTAAGGTAAAACAAAAATTACTCATGTAAAGTAAGAGAGAGAAAACTTATACATAAAGACTAGCATGAGTTTATCGCCAACACAAAACAAAGGCAAGATGACATGTCTAACAAAATGCCTAAAAAAACTAAAAAAGATAAGCAGACACATAAAATCCCTAGTCAGCCACATCATAAAAATAAATAAGAACAAAAATTCAAGGAAGTGCACTCCATGTAAACAAAAGGGATGTTCAATCACATCGTAGAAATGCAAATATGTGGTGTGGTTAAATAACTGAGAATTTATCAATATTAATAAGCATGTTGTGGAATAGTGGTGAGGATGAGGTATACAAGTCACTATATAGCTTTAAATTTCACAATATAAATAACAAGTCAATGCTTGATATCTTTCACAATTTCATAGAATTACATGGAGATGCTTGACTCTAGTTCTTGTTATAAAAAAAAGAAAAAAAATCTTGAATCTCTACAAAGTAAAAAATAATAACAATAAAAAAAGACAATTAAGCTAGCCAACAGCAAAAGACTTTTTAGACATTCTGCATCATTACATTGCATTCACTGACAAAGCCTCACAGATATATAAGAATGCTTCCTATCTTTACAATAAGTGTTATTTTTTACTGTTAATCTTTGTGACAAATAATCCAATTAAGTTACATCTGAAGAATACTGAAGCATAAATAAATGTCTGAGTTTTCATTCCAGCAGGAAACGGGTAAAAGGCATCTAAGAACACTTGGGATATTATGCCTTTACAGAAAGGGTTTAAAAACACCCATTACAGCAAGTACGTGGTCCACAGGATATTCAAGAGGCTCAAACGCGATGCAGGGATTAAAATCAGTAACTCTTCAAGTGCAGAGCACTAAAGATCTAAAGACCTGGCTGGTTGGCTGGCCTGCTACCTGCTGCCGTTCTAACTGAATCTGCAACTGTTGCAGCTGTGAGGCAGCAGAAGAGGAGTTGTCACTTGCCGTGGCTCGACGCACTCCCGAAAGCTGCGAGAGTAACTCAGCAATGGGATCCATCGACTCGCGTGAAGATGGAGAAAACAGACCACTGCTGACACTCCTTTTAAGACAAGAACAAAATGATTTCCTTATAAACAACATTTCACAGAATGTATACCAGAAGAAACAATATAAATTGAAAGAAGAATTATATATCAAATTAAACACAAAATCAACATAGGTCAATTTTAATTTACATAATATACAACAGCTTCATTTACATATGATCAAACTCTATTGTCAGGAATTCTTTACTGAACTTATTTTCTATGTACCTCAAAATAACACAATACATCAATACTAAAAATGAAAACAGTTATAAAGAAGGTTGAGGAGAAAAATGAAAAGAAGGAACAGGAAAAAGGACAAGGAACAAGAGAAAGGATGATAAAAGGGAGGTTGATAAGGAAGAGGAAGGCAAAAAGGAGGAGAGGGAGGGAAAGAAATAGGAAGGAAAGAAACAGGAAGAGAAAAAAGAAAGTGGAAGAGAGAAAACAAGTAGGAAGAGGGAAAAGAAGAGGAAAAAACAAAATGAGGAATAATAGGTAAAGGAAAAAATGAAAAGGAGGAGGAAAAAGAGGATGGAGGAAGAGGAGTAGGAAGAGGAGGAGAAAAAGCAGGAGGAGGAGGAGGACATGGAGGAGGAGGAGGAGATGTAGGAGAGAGATAATGATGAGGAGGGGAAAGAAGGGGTGGTAGGGGAAGGGGAGGGGGAGGAGATGAAGGAGATAGATAATAAAGAGGGAGATAATGAAGACAAGGAAAAAGAAAGTGGAAGAGAAAAAACAAGTAGGAAGGGGGAAAAGAAGAGGAAAAAAACAAAATGAGGAATAAGAGGTCAAGAACAAACAAGAGAGGAGGAGGAGGAGGAGGAGGAGGAAGAGAAGGAGCAACAGCAGGAGGAGGAGAAGGAGCAACAGTAGGAGGAGGAGGAGGAGGAGCAACAGCAGGGGGAAGAGGAGTAGGAGGAGGAGGAAGAAGAGGAGGAGGAGGAGAAAGAGGAGGAGAAAGAGGAGGAGGAGGAGGAGGAGGAGGAGGAGGAGGAGGAGGAGGAGGAGGAGGAGGAGCAGGAGGAGAAAGAGGAGGAGGGTGAGGAGGAAAAAGAGAAGGAGGAGGAGATGCAGGAAAGTAATAATGGTGACAAGGATAAGGAAGGGGAGGATGAGGATGAGGATGACGAGGAAGAGGAGGATGAGGATGACGAGGAAGAGCAGGAGAAAGAGGAGGAGTTGCAGCAGGAGAGAGAGGAGGAGTTGCAGCAGGAAAGAGAGGAGGAGTTGCAGCAGGAGAGAGAGGAGGAGTTGCAGCAGGAGAGAGGAGGAGGAGTTGGTGCAGAAGAGGAGAAAGAGGAGGAGTTGGAGCAGGAGAGAGAGGAGGAGTTGGAGCAGAAGAGGAGATATAAGGAGGAGGGGGTGGAGAAAAGATGGAGGAGAGAGAGGAGGAGGAGGAGGAACAGGAGAAAGGGGAGGAGAAGGAGGAGGAGAAAGAGAAAGAGAAAGAGGAGGAGGAAGAGGAGAAAGAGAAAGAGAAAGAGGAGGAGGAAGAGGAGGAGGATGAGGAGGAAGAGAAGGGGGAGGAAGAAGAAGAGGAAGAAGAAGAGGAGGAGAAGGAGGAAGAAGAGGAGGAAGAAGAGGAGGAGGAGGACAGGGAGGAAGAGGAGGAAGAAGAGGAGGAGGAGGAAGAGGAGGAGGAGGAGGAGGAAGAGAAAGAGGAGAAGGAAGAAGAGAAGGAGGAGGAGGAAGAGAGGGAGGAGGAAGAAAAGGAGGAAGAGGAGGAGGAGGAAGAGAGAGAAGAGGAGGAAGAAGTGGAGGAGGAGGAAGAAAAGGAGGAGGAGGAGGAGGAAGAAAGTGGGGGAGGAGTTGGAGGTGCCTGAGAAAGTGGAAGAGAAGGAGGAGGAGGAGGAGGAGGAGGAGGTGGAGGTGGAGGAGGAGGAGGAGAGGGAGGAGGTGGAGGAAGAGAAGGAAGAGAAAGAAGAAGAGAAGGAGGAAGGAGGAGGAGGAGGAACAGGGGAGGAAGAGAAGGAGGAAGAGGAGGAGTGAGGGGGAAGGAAGAGAAGAAATGAGGAGGAGGGAGGAGAGATGTTGGACGAGAAATCCTGAGAAGCCAGGAGAGATGAGGAAGAGGTTAGAGATAGGAGGAAGGAAGAGGAGAGATGAGGAAGAGGTAGGAGGAAGGAGGAAGGAAGAGGAGAGATGAGGAGGGTGGAGTGAAGTGGTGGAGAGCAGAAGCAGGTAGGAGGAGGGTGCAGAAGGAGGAAGGACGAAGATAGTGGATCAGGAGGAGGAGGAGGAGGAGGAAAAAAATGGAAGGAGGAGGAAAAGAATGGGAGGGAGGGAGGAGGGAGGAAGGAGTGAAGAGGAAGAGGAGGAAAATAAGGATACATATAAAAATGAGAAAGATAAGGTGACGGAGGAGGAGGAGGAAGAGCAGGAGGAGGAGGAAAAGCAGGAGGAGGAAGAGCAGGAGGAGGAAGAGCAGGAGGAGGAGGAAGAGCAGGAGGAGGAGGAGGAGGAGGAGGAAGAGAAGGAAGAGAAGGAAGAGGAGGAGGAGCAGGGGGAAGGCTGAGGAGACATGAGAAGTTGGGCAGAGCAGGGGAGAGAAGAGAGAAGGAGAGAAATTAGGAGGGAGGGAGGAAGAAAGAACAAAAGAACAAAAGGAGGGAGGAGGAGAAAGAAAGGATCAGGAGATGGAGGAGGAGGAGAAGGAGAAGGAGGAGGAGGAGGAGGAGGAGGAGGAGGAGGTGGAGGAGGAGGAGGAGGAGGACGAGGAAAAGGAGGAGAAGAAGGAGGAAGAAAGATATAGGAAAAAAAATAGAGGAAGAGAAAGCAGAGGAAGAAAAAGTAAGTGATGGAGAAGGATGGGGGAAGAAGAGAATAAAGAAAAGGATTAAAAAAAGAATTGGAAGTCTTGAGTGAAAAATGGAGAACTAGCATAGGCCAATAAAAGAAAAAAAAAGGGAGAAGGAAGATAAAACAAAAAAGTAACCCACTAATATTAGAAGAAAATACAAGTATGAAATTATTGTAGAGGGGGAAAAAAAAGGAGAAATAATAAATAATACATACCCAAACGTCATGTTCCGTCTAGCTACGCCCCTCCCGATACCTCGGCCCTGGTGAGGTATTCTACGTACTCCATGACGTGATCCAGATGGTTCATCGTGAGAAATTGAGTTAAGGAAAAATATACCTGTATAAGTTGGTAAGTGTGTACATATGACTGAGAGGGTTTAACTTATTGGACCTGGGTGCTTTGTGGCTCGAGCACAGACTGATCTCCACGCATTCAGCTTGCTGGAATGTCAACTATTCTGGGTGTATGGTTTGTGTGTACCAAGCATGTGGTATCAAGACTGCGTGCCATCCTTTTTTCTGGTGACACATTTTGCTGTTTTGCCTTTTTCCGAGATCTAGATTTGCCATTTGTTATGCTGTATCAAGATCGTAACAGATTATTTTTTTTAAGCACATTCCATATCATCTTTCTTGGTTGTTTATACTCTGTGCACTAACAATAACAAAGTATAACCTTGTGGTACCTGTTATCTTTTCATATCTTAGTATCACTTAATTTTCCATGACAAACTCTGTACCTCCAGTAACAGAGGACAGGAATAAAGAGCCCCTTCCTGAAAGGAAAGCCTGCTGTGTCTATCTCCCTCCCCAACACCTGCGACTATAAAATTTTCCAGGACAAGATGTTCCCACAAACTACCCCTCAGACAAATTTTTTTCATGGCAAGGTGTCCCCATCACCAAGATCCAACAGGCTAAACAAGTGAAAAGGCAAGGATACCTATAAATTAATTTTCTGTCTTAATCAAGATACTTCATTAAATATCATTTCACCAAAATAAGTATGCATGATGCAATTTGTAACCTATATTTCACATATGTGTCTAACCACTTCAAAAGAAACCTTCAAACATCAATTATTCTTTAAAGGTAACTTTAATGCAAGTGTATTACTAAAAACTAGGCATAAGACTAACTGCAAAATAATTAAGTTTACATTTAAGTTAGCATAAAATATATGGAAATCAGCATTCAAACACATTTTCAAACCAATCAGCATAAAAGGATATAAGGTCCCTGGGAGCCCCTGAGCGGTGATCCAAGGTGAGGTGAGCAGCAAAATCATCTGTAACATGGTTGGGATCTCCCCCTGGCACAGATGCACATATTGGACACACCTGTTCAAAAGAAAATGAGAATATCATGTAGTAAATCATTATATCATCATATATGCCCACTTGCAGAACTAACTCTTTGTGTGACATACTGATAATGATCATCAACTAGAGATATATTTTACTATTAACCTTTTGTTGTCAAGATGGCAAGTCTACATGCCATGTCCATTGTCTTTTTATTTATTGGTTGCCTTAACACACAGATGACTCCACAAGTACTTTAACAACAAGTAGTCAAGTAATAGTCCTACCTAGCTCACATGCCTTGATTTTTGGAAAACTTTCTTATTCTTAATTGCTATTATTTTTGTTAATAACACTATAATGATCTAAATGTCAACAATAATAATAACAACGTGAATATTAATAACATTTTAAAATATCAAAAAAACTCAAGGAAAAGGGAAATCAGCCAAGAACATACAGGCTTCTCAATTGTCTCCTTGGTGGTTGAGCACTGGTAAGCCATCTATGTGCAAACAAATTACACAAAAGAAAATGGTAGTACAGTCTAATTACCAGTACCATACAATAATAAAAATATTAATATATATGAATAAATGATCAACTGCACAATCAATACTGTTCCAAGAATAGATAAGACTTTGTATGACAATTCACACTGTAAATTAACTATTTCTGTTTTAACATGGGCATAAAATGTGGCGTTGTAGGTAGCTGGGTTGCCAAAAGACTGGCACCTGATCCTCCACAATAAAGATAACAGTGCCATGGATCCCAGCCTGCCCTCTGGTTTTAAAGGGTATCTGATTAGTAATAAACAGGGGAATTAAGTCCCCACCCCCCTAAAAAAAGAACGAGGAAAGTAAGAGGGAGGGAGAGAGAGAAAAACAGAAAGAAAAAAAAAGAAAGAAAGAGGCAATGTCCATCCTATTTCACCATGCTATTTTCCTAGGACATTAAACAAATATTTCCCTTAATATATCAATTTAGTTGGACACCTGTATACCTACACATTTTTCAAAACTTAAGGAAAGGATGGAGCCAGTATTCTATCAGTTGACAGATTCTTCAAGTTCACCATATCAAATATATATGACACAGTTATCTACGAAAACCTGAGTAATATTATTAAAACTGAAGCCAGTCACAGAACAGAAATTAACAGAACCATATTCTTCAAGGTATCCCTTACCACTTCGTATGCTGTGTCCGGATGGTCTGCTGTAACATGGTCCTGGAGAGAGGTTTCTGTATAGCCCATTTTCCCACAAAATGGACATGTTAAACTTTGAGGCTGGTCTGCCGAAAGTGCTTCCCCTCCATAATACACATCTGGAATAAGTAGGATCAAATTAGAGAAGATGAATAAAAGATAACCTAAAATTGGCATTTCCCTTAACCCATTTACAATGGGTGTCCCATAAATATTGCCAGGCGTCCCGCCAGTGTGACGTTAGATCGTAGCTTGCGCTCCGATTCCATCGCAGGCTGCAGCCGGCACGTGGGCAGATTCCAGGCCAGCCCCAGTGCCTGAAATCTAGTCAGTAGGCTCACTTGAGAGGCATCTAGGTGTGTGGTTTGCAGGTAGCCCACAAGTATACTTGTATGCAGTGTCAAGACTAATCGCCTCCCTTTTGCTAGGTAATTATCTCTTTCTACACAATTTTTTTTTCCTCCATTTTCCAAACTCTATATTTGTTACTTGATATGCTGTATCAAGATGGTAAGAGACCGTTTCCCTTACACAGACTTCATATCGTCTCTCTACAAAGTCCATACATAACTCTGTGCAATATAAATAATACCAAGTAAGATTTTATTGTTGTAATTTTTTTCATATTTTCATAATATTCAATTTTGAATAAACTGCCCTCCTTTTGTAGGCTTTGAAATAGTGTCCTCCTTGGAGCTGGTGCTCTTCCAGCCATACTGCATGGATGGTATATTCCATATTTTCTTACCTATGGAAATAATGCTAGAGCCCCTTACTAAATGCTCACTGAGTATAATCACACTCAACAAGCTTTGTGCATTCATGGCAAAAAAATTCTGGCACCCAGACTTTTGGCAATTTTTTTTCACAACAGTATATTCCATGTCCTTCTCTCAAATTTTTCCAAGGCAGCACTTGTCACTTGCCCTCTGCCAATTTTTTTCATGACATGATGGTCACAT